>NC_041387.1:411370733-411501439 GCF_002162155.2 Triticum dicoccoides
GACGACCCTCGTCGCTGCCTCCTCCCGCCAGTCACCGCGCGCCCCCGCGCCTCCTCGCCCAGCGCCGCCCGCTACCTCCGCCGGCGACCGCCCCGGCGCGCCTCGCCTTCCCTCTTGTCGTAGCCGCCCCGCCGACCCTTGTCGGCGCTCGGCTCGCCGCCTACCGAGGCCTTCTTGCCCTGCTTCAGCCACTAGGAGTCACCGGAGTTCGGCGCCGTGCCTCCCCGCATCGTCCCACGCTGGGATCCGGCCGGATCCGGCGAGATCCGGCCTGGATCCGCCCGACCCCGCCGGTCCCGACCTCGCCGGAGTTGCAGGAGCTCGCCGGAGATCAGTTTGGCCGGGGTTGGATGAGATCCACCAACCCCACGAACCAAATACGCCATCCCCGTCCCGGATCTCCTCGTCCCGGAACCCCTCCGTCCATTTTTTCCGGGGTGAGAAATCTGCTGTCCTTTAATTTTCAGTGTTCTGTTGCCCTGTTCGACATGCCATAACTCTCTAACCATAGATCCGTTTTGCATGCATAATATATCAAAATGTTCACTGAGAGATGCTCTTCATTGCTTTCCATTGTGTCATGCTTGTTTGAGTCCATCTTGATGCCCTTATCATCGTTGCAAGAGTGTTATATGATGTTAACCTGCTGAAACTGTTATAACTTGGTGATTTGTCTTTTTCGTTGCATTTTGTGTGTGCATCCTATAAGTTTGATGTCTACATGAGTTTTGAAATAAATCATGCCATCTTTACATTGGTGCAATCCATGTAATTTTGTGAGTCTCGTAGTGAGTGCATTGAGCTCGTGAAGTAGGGTACTTGTTGATGTTTTGCTAGGCTGAATCTGCTATATCATGATGCTACGTAAACCTGCTGCTACAAGTCATTCTATGTATAATCTGGAGATGTTTACTAAGGATGTTTTGTTATACATGTCATGCTATATCCAATCATGCCCCTGGTTATATTTATAGCCTGCTCTAACTTGTTGTTATCTTGCTCCAAAATTGCTAAATAATGTTGCTGTCAGCCTGTTAACATTAAGTTCAATGTTGCCATGATTGTTGTTAGTGATCCAAGCATGCTATGAACTTGAGCTTGCCATGTTTAGCTTAATAAATATGCCATATTACTTGTGGTCACCTTGACATGCCATGTATTGCTCTGTGGTGAGTGGTGGAAGCTCACCAACAAGCCTACTTATTGTTGTTCCTGCCATGTATGAATCTATCATATCATTTGCCATGTTTGCATGGAGGATACCATCTTTTATGTTGATCTTTGTAATTAGTTCAGTAAGGGAGTTTTGTTCTTTGTCTTTAGTATTAGCATGCCATGCCTTTGTTTTCCATGTAGTTCCTGTAAGATGTTGTTTGATAGCTCTAAACATTGCAACCTGATGTTATTTCTACTAAGTCTCTAAACTGTTATTATTTACAATGTTGCCATGACCTTTTGAGCATGTTCTAGTGTTTTCTGGAGATAGCTCAGTGTTCATGTTTTGTCGTGCTTTACCTGTACTTCATGTCCATGCCTTTTGTTCTTCCGTTGAGATGCTGTAGCATATTGTTTTGATGCTTGCTAGATGCCTAGTTGCTGTTTTGGCAGCTTGTCCTTTAAACTTGTATAGAGTGTATGTGTTGAACCGTTGCTCCGTTTTGAGTGTGCTCTATATGAAACTTGCTTAGAATTGCATGTAGTTTCATCTTATCATGTTGCATCCTTGTTTTGAGGTGTTCTCTTGATGTTTGGATGCATTTTGCATCAATGCCATGTTTAACTTGTTTTGCTCATATCTTCTAGGTCGTATCTCCGAATTAAATGAAGTTTATATGTAACTTAACTAGAATCTTGTGTAGATCATCTTGGTGCATCTTAGCTTGCTGTCTAACAACTTCAACTTAAGGTTTGTTCAGTTCTGGACCAATTTCTAAATTTGCATAGAGGACTTACCGGATTTGTTATATGTTATTTCCGGCCTCATTTAAACTTGCTTTGATGTGTCGCTCTTGTATGCATCATCTCTTGCCATGAGTAGATTCATGTAGCCTTGTCATGCAGCATGCTTGGTTGTGCATCATGTCGTGTATATGTGTGGTGTGTTTACCATGTTGTGTGCTTCTTCTCGATAGTTCCCGTTTCGTTGCGATCGTGAGGATTCGTTCGTCTACGCTTGGTTCGGCTTCATCCGTTCGTCTTCTTCATCGACTTGTTCTTCTTCCTTGCGGGATTTCAGGCAAGATGACCGTCACCTTGGATCTCACTACTATCATTGCTATGCTAGTTGCTTCGTTCTATTGCTATGCTGCGCTACCTATCTTTTGCTCTTCAAGCCTCCCAAATTGCCATGTCAACCTCTAACCTTTTTCTACTTTCCTAGGAAACCGTTGTTTGGCTATGTTACCGCGTTACTCAGCCCCTCTTATAGCGTTGTTAGTTGCAGGTGAAGTTGAAGATTGCCCCATGATGGACAGGATTATGTTGGGATATCACAATATCTCTTATTTAATTAATGCATCTATATACTTGGTAAAGGGTGGAAGACTGGGCCTTATGCCTGGTGTTTTGTTCCACTCTTGCCACCCTAGTTTCCGTCATACCGGTGTTATGTTCCTTGATTTTGCATTCCTTACGTGGTTGGGTGATTTATGGGCCCCCCTTGACAGTTCGCTTTGAATAAAACTCCTCCAGCAAGGCCCAACCTTGGTTTTACCATTTGCCTCACCACCACCTACTTTTCCCTTGGGAGTCGCTCTCTCGAGGGTCATCTTAATTTTAGCCCCCCCGGGCCAGTGCTTCTCTAAGTGCTGGTCTGAACCGAGCTGCCTGCGGTGCCACCTCGGGGAAACTTGAGGTCTGGTTTTACTCGTAGCTAGTCTCCTCCGGTGTTGCCCTGAGAACAAGATATGTGCAGCTCCTATCGGGATTGTCGGCACATCGGGCGGCTTTGCTGATTTTGTTTTACCATTGTCGAAATGTCTTGTAAACGGGGATTCCGAGACTAATCGGTTCTTCCTGGGAGAAGGAATATCCTTCATTGACCATGAGAGCTTGTGATGGGCTAAGTTGGGACAACCCTACATGGTATTATCTTTCGAAAGCCGTGCCCGCGGTTATGTGGCAGATGGCAATTTGTTAATGTCCGGTTGTAGATAACTTGACACCAGATCCGAATTAAAACGCATCAACTGTGTGTGTAGCCGTGATGGTCTCTTTTCGGCGGAGTCCGGGAAGTGAACACGGTTTTGGGTAATGTTTGACGTAAGTAGGAGTTTAGGATCACTTCTTGATCATTACTAGCTTCACGATCGTTCCGTTTGCTCTCTCCTCGCTCTTATTTGCGTATGTTAGCCCCCATATATGCTTAGTCGCTGCTGCAACCTCACCACTTTACCCCTTCCTTTCCCATTAAGCTTTGCTAGTCTTGATACCCATGGTAATGGGATTGCTGAGTTCTCGTGGCTCACAGATTACTACAACAATAGTTGCAGGTACAGGTTATGCGATGATCTTGACACGAGAGCGATGTTTACTTGTTTTGGAGTTCGTCTTCTGCTTCTTCTTCGATCAGGGGATAGGTTCCAGGTCGGCAGCCTGGGCTAGCAAGGTGGATGTCGTTTGAGTTTTTGTTTGTGTTTCATCCGTAGTCGGATGGTGTTATTATGTAAGTTGATGTTGTATTCGTGTGGCATTGTATGCCTTTTGTATGTATCCCCGTCTATTATGTAATGTTGATGTAATGATATCCACCTTGCAAAAGTGTATCAATATGCGGTTCTATCCTTGGTGGGACCTTCGAGTCTCTTTAGGATAGTATCGCATATTGGGCGTGACACGGAACCGGCATATTCATTAGAAGCGGGATTTCTGGGCCTTCGGGCAGCAGAGCCGGACAGTTAATCCGCTCCGCCATCTCTATCCAGGCCTGAAAAAATTGATAGGGAGGTTTAGATTCCTTCCTTGAATATGCCAGTAAAGGGTATACCTTCAAAACATGAAAGAACTTACCGGATTAGCCTGCCGAGTTAAGCTATGCCCACGATCCTCGGTCGTGGGCGGTGGTGTCTCACCGGCCTTGAAGAGCACCTTCCAGATATCTTCGTGCATCATGCCGAAGAGATCTACTAGTGTCTGGTGCTTGACCGGATCGAACTCGCACAAATAGCAAGTCCGGCGTTGGCACGGAAGGATCCGGCGAACGAGCATAACTTGGATCATGTTGACGAGCTTGATTCTCTTCTTTATCATGTTCTGGATGCACGTCTAGAGCCCTGTCATCTTGTTCGAAGAGCCCCATGTGAGGCCTTTCTCTTGCCAGGAGGTGATCCGCATCGGGACTCTGGATCAGAATGCGGAGTCCGCAGCCCAATTGGTGTCGCGCAGCTCGGTGATGTAGAACCACCCCGACTGCCACCCTTTGACAGTCTCCACAAAGGAGCCTTCGGGCCAGGTGACATTGGGCATCTTTCCCACCATGGCGCCTCCGCACTCTGCTTGTTAGCCGCTCACCACCTTCGGCTTCACATTGAAGGTCTTCAGCCATAGGCCAAAGTGAGGTGGGATGCAAAGGAAGGCCTCACAAATGACAATAAATGCTGAGATGTTGAGGATAGAGTTGGGGGCCAAATCATGGAAGTCTAGCCCGTAGTAAAACATAAGTCCGCGAACAAACGGGTGCAGGGGAATCCCAGCCCACGAACGAAGTGTGTGAGGAATACCACCCTCTCCTGGGGCTCCGGGGTGGGGACGATCTGTCCCTTGGCCGAAAGTCGGTGAGCGATTTCCTTGGCTAGGTACCCGGCCTCCCAGAGCTTCTTGATGTCCTTCTCCTTGACGGAGGAGGCCATCCACTTGCCTCCTGCTTCGGATCCGGACATGATTGGATTGCTTTTATGGGCAGAGAAGGCGAGAGCTTGGGCGCTGGATCTCGAGAATGGATGGGCGGAGGAAGGGGAAGGCATGGGTGAAAAAAGGTGAATCCTTATCCCTTTATAAAGACAGTAAAAGTCATGCGCCTCCCTACTCGCCTTAAAATTCGCCTATTCCCCAAGCGCCGTGCATATCACACGGTTGGGTTACCCATGCCCGTATTGATGAGAATCCCGTGATAAGGGGACATGATCTCTACTTTGACAAGACGTGCCAATAAAACCGCACCCTCAAAATACGAAGCGGCAGGCTAAAAAACAGTTCGATTAATGACCGGGAAGTGGCGTGATGTCACGCTACAAAAAGTTGCCAGCGGATTGGACTCGTGAAATATTATACTCTCTACGGTTGTGTGTGGTACTTGTTTTGTAGAGCCAGCCACATTTTCTATGTTTGGAAGGCTAGACCCGCCTTGCAATGCCGAAGACAATCTGCGCATTGGACTGTCGGCGAGAACGACACCTATGGGATCACGGGAATCCCTACTATTGTTGCAGGGCGCGGGGTCGTGAGAAGAGCGGGATCAGCAATCAGCACAAGCACACGGGTCGTTTACCCAGGTTCGGGCCACGAGGATGCGTAATACCCTAGTTCTGCTTTTGTGTCTATTTGAGTGTTCTTGGAGTTCTTGAGCTAGCTACGATGAGTGTAACTTGTCCAAGGGTCCGAATCCTTCTCCTGGATGCCTCATGCCTCCTTTTATGGTCAAGGGGATCGCCACAGTGGCACATAGGAGGTGGCATCAGTGTATAGTGGCTAAGCTTATCGCTTAGCCATTACGGGACAAGACACATTTATTGCGCCCCTTAGGTGTCCCTCTCACTTTATCGGGGACGGAAACCAGCCCCCGCCCCGTTCGCCGCCGCCCCACCTCACTCCGACACCCGTCCAGGCCAGTGGTGCACCTGGTGCCATGTAGGCTGGCAAGCTGCTGAGGTGGCGCGGTGATTGGGCCTTCATGAAGATTTGCATGCCACCACGTAGGCATGCACTGAGTTGGCCTGGAAGCCTCATGTCGACACGCAGGTGCTTGCCTAGCTGGTGGGCTGGCAGCTGCATGGGAGTGGCGGTGGAACCTTGGTGGGTGTGGGTCTGGCTGTGGCTCCGCGGATGTCCTCGGCAAGGGCCTTGTTGGGGGCCCGGCAAGGGCCTTGCCGCGGCACCGTGGTCATCCCCAGCAAGGATCTTGCCGGAGGTCTCGTGGATGCCCTTGACAAGGGTTTTGTCGAGGCTTGTCGTCTTCTAATCATCATCCAACTCGGTGTGCTTCTTGTCTTCACAAAGATCTGCATGCCATCATGGAGGTGCCTCCCGAGTCTTGGTTCCAATGTGGTTGTCGGAAACCTTGGGCTCGAGGGTGGCCCGCTCCGTTGGGGTTGGGCAAGCTGTCCCGGCAAGGCCCTTGCCGGGGCCGTGGAGGCCGCCGTGGCAAGGGTCTTGCCGGGGGAGTCCACCTCGCCCTCCTGTTCTTTGTGTCTCTGCCTTGGCGTTGCTTTCACCATCCTGCGGCCTTGACCCCTCCCTCTGCCCTGCTAAGTGTGGCTGCGGGCGCGGCTCTGAATGCCCGTGCACAAGTAAGGGGTACAAAGGAGTGCCCCTACTTTGGTACACCGACAGGAGCCCCCGGGGCTGGGCCACACATAAGCGCAACGCGTTGTTGGGCTAGGCCCAAAACGGTGTGCACGCAGGCGGGGCGGTTTTTACCGTAGTTACTTTTTCTGCCGCTGCGCTTCCCCACGACCCGCGTTGAATGCGTGACGTGGGGGTCGTGTGTGACATGGGGGGCATGCGTGGGGCGGTTGCTGCAGGCATGCGTCACGTCGTCATAAATGGAAAAGAGTCAGCCTGCGCCTTCCCCATAAAAAGGAATAACCGTGGGCGCGCGACTCATTTACCCTCTGCGCTTTCCCCAATCTCGGCATCGCCGTCTCCATCTTCTTCCTCCTCAAGCTTTTGCTCCTGCTTGCAGCTGCTGCGCCCCCACTGCTTTCGACCCCTCGCCCTCTTCCCAGCCGCCATGGTGCCTAAATCTGGCAAGGGCAAGGGCGTAGCCAAGGACACAAAGGAGAAGGAGATTCCGGAGAGCGAGGCGGTGGCGCGGCGGTCGCAGTTCTCCTATTTCATCCCGTCATCAATCCACGTTTTCAACCTCAAGGACTACTTTAAGCCTTTGTGGGGGATGGAGACGGCGGGGCATCCTGCCACGCGCGTCATCCCTGCTGATTGCAACAAGGGCGGCCCAAAACGGTATCCATTCTTCGTCGACTTCTTCTTCTGCGGGCTCTGCCCCCCTTTCTCCGATTTCTTCAACTATGTCATGCGCACCTTTGGCTTCCATTTGTTGGATCTCACGCTGAATGTTGTGGTGGGCTTGGCGTGCTTTGCCCACCTCTGCGAGGGCTTCGCCGGGGTGTTTCCCAGCACAACGCTATTCCAGCACTATTTCTCCCCCCGCATCCAACCTGGGGGCGCCCTTATAGGGAGCGTCGCCTAGATCCCGAGGGCCCAGGGAAAAGGTGCATACCCAGAGGGTGCCGTGAAGGAGAGGTGGGAGGAGTGGCGGGGCCGGTGGTGTTGGATCGTTGAGGAGAACCCACCAAGTTTTGTCGGGGTGTTCGTTGGGAGCCCCTGACCCGTGGCACAGACTGGAGCAACCTCGACGCCGATGACTAGAAGTTTTCGATCGCCACCACCAGGATTTGCCGCCTCACCAAGGCCGGGCTCACCCTTGAGATGATTGCGGTGGATTTCATCCGCCGCTGAATCGCTCCGCTGCATAACAAGGGGAGGCCGGCCCAGGATTTCAGGAACGCGGCCGACATCATGAGGCTCCGCACTGGCCTGAAGCACAACCTCACGGTGATGGGGCGCTCCTGGTATTGTCGGAGGCTCTTCCAGCTAGATGTGTTTGCCGACGGTAGGGTGGAGAGGACCGACAAGGCCACGAATTCCGGCAAGGCCATCAAGGGGCCCTTGTTTGGGCTGGCGCCAGGAGTGGTCCCGCTGAGAAACAACTCCCGGCAGGCCGACATCCTCGCCATGATGCCGGTCTTCAACGCGCACGGTCTTGACCCAGCCTGGGTCGAGCCCCCGGCACGCGAGGTGCAGGAGTTCTTCAATATCTTGGTCGAAGTTCTTGATCATGACGAGCTGCTTATCATCTAGGACACCACCCAGGAGGAGCTGAAGTACATCGCCGCCAGAGTGGCAGAGGCAGAGCTTGCCAGGGCGGCCGGCGATACCGGCGGCGTGGAGAACGAGGCCGCCATGGCCACAGAAGAGAAGGAGCTCACTGAGGGAGTCCTGGATTAGGGGGTCCTCGGACAGCCGGACTGTTGGACTATGAAGATACAAGATTGAAGACTTCGTCCCGTGTCCGGGTGGGACTCTCCTTTGCGTGGAAGGAAAGCTTGGCAATTCGGATATGTAGATTTCCTTCTCTGTAACCGACTTCGTGTAACCCTAGCCCCCTTCGGTGTCTATATAAATCGGAGGGTTTAGTCCGTAGGACAACAACAATCATAATCATAGGCTAGCTTCTAGGGTTTAGCCTCTACAATCTCGTGGTAGATCAACTCTTGTAATACTCATATCATCAAGATCAATCAAGCAGGAAGTAGGGTATTACCTCCATAGACAAGGCCCAAACCTGGGTGAACATTGTCTTCCCCGCCTCCTGTTACCATTAGCCTTAGACGCACAGTTCGGGACCCCCTACCCGAGATCAGCCGGTTTCACTACAAAAAAAGACACATCCGTGACATTTTGGGCCGAACCAAAATTTTTTCTATCATACTTATGACACTTCTATGACGATAATTGTGACAAAACCCGGTATCATCATAGATGTGGTGGGCTCCTACTTCTATGACAAGAAATCATGACAGAAAATGGGCTTTTCGTCTTGGGCGGGCCGGAGACGCAGCTCCATGACATTCTTTGGGCCGTCCATGACGGAAAAAACCGTGGTAGAAGCGAGGGCGAGGAAAATTTCGGCGAGTTCCAGGTTACGGTGGGTGGTCGGGGGCCGAGCGATGCGTGTTTCTCTCGTAAACATACGCGCGCGTGTGCGAGGCGTTGGCTCTAACTGAACCCGAGCAAGGCGTTGGGCTCTAACTGAACCCAAGCGATTGCACTGCAGGCTACACGTTACTGAACCCCAGCGATCGATCGATGGCTGTTAACTGAACCCGATCGAGTGATTCCTTCGCTACTGCTGCTAACTGAAGTCGATTGATGCTGCCTCTGGATGAACAGTGAGCGTTGCAGGGGGGTTTTGATGAATAGTGAGCGGTGGGGGTGGATGAACAGGACCCCGTGGCGTTGCCTCTGGATGAACAGGACCCCGATCGATCGAGCCGGTTGGGGCTGGATGAACAGGACCCCGATCGATCAAGCCGGCTGGGGCTGGATGAACAGGACCCCATGGAGGGCTAGATGAACAGGATGACCCCGTGGAGGACTGGATGAACAGTACATGGTGGAGGGGTGGATGAACAGTAGCCCGTGGAGGGGTGGTTGAATAGGAGCCCATGGAGGGGTGGTTGAACAGTACCCGGTGGAGTAGCGCGTGGTGGAGGCTGGATGAACAGGAGCCCGTGGAGGCTGGAGGAGGTCGACGGTGGATGAACAGTAGCCCGTGGAGGCTGGAGGAGGTCGAGAGTGGAGATAAAAAGTATCCCGTGGAGTCTTGTTTCGCGGTACGCCACACCCCTCCCGATGAACAGGACCCCCGTTCCGACCGTAGCGCTCCAACACAAGTCTGTTTCGTCCATTTTGCGGTACGCCACACCCCTCCCGATCAACAGGACCCCTGTTTCGACCGTAGGAGGTCTGTTTCCTCCGTTTTGCGATACGCCAGACCCCTCCCGATGAACATGATTCTGTTTCGAACGTGGCCGGTCGAACACAAGGCCGTTTCCTCTGTTCTGCGGTACGCCAGGCCTCGTTTCCATCGCCTGTTCCGTCCAAGCCCTCCCAATGAACACGACGACGCATTTCGTTCCATCAAAGCCGGTTGGCTCCCCATGAACACGACGACGATGCTGTTTCTCCATTCCAACCCAGCCATGTACACAAGCCCTGGCCGTACGTATACGCGAGTAGGCGTTCGAGACCCCGCCCGTATGTTCACATACGTGGCTGTATTTTCTTTCTTGCATACTGGCCGCTGTACGTACGTGTACATGCTATATGCGCGCCTCTACTATGACACGTGTGCGCCTCTACATCCACCAGTATGTACGTACATGTTCGCGACCAGAATGACAATGCTACGTATGCTTCGACCAGGTGGGTCCTGACTATCAGGCACTTCCTTGCGTGCGAAGATGTAGCTGGTGGGTCCCAGCAGTCAGGGGGGTGAATCGTTTTTTTTGCCCGGACACACTTCCTTGCGTGCGAAGATGTAGCTGGTGGGTCCCAGCAGTCAGGGGGAAACTTTTTTGTTCATGAAATATGGTGGCCCATCCGGTGGGTCCCTGCTATCAGGTGGAGGAATCATTATTTTCCGCGTAATAAGGAGGCACTTCCTGTTGAAAATATGCCCTAGAGGCAATAATAAAAGCATTATTATTATATTTCCTTGTTCATGATAATTGTCTTTTATTCATGCTATAATTGTATTATCCAGAAATCGTAATACACGTGTGAATACATAGTCCACAATACGTCCCTAGTAAGCCTCTAGTTGACTAGCTCGTTGGTCAACAGATAGTCATGGTTTCCTGACTATGGACATTAGATGTCGTTGACAACGGGATCACATCATTAGGAGAATGATGTGATGGACAAGACCCATTCCTAAGCATAGCACAAGATCGTGTAGTTCGTTTTGCTAGAGCTTTTCCAATGTCAAGTATCTCTTCCTTAGACCATGAGATCGTGTAACTCCCGGATACTGTAGGAGTGCTTTGGGTGTACCAAACGTCACAACGTAACTGGGTGACTATAAAGGTGCACTACAGGTATCTCCGAAAGTGTCTGTTGGGTTGACACGGATCGAGACTGGGATTTGTCACTCCGCATGACGGAGAGGTATCACTGGGCCCACTCGGTAGTGCATCATCATAATGAGCTCAAGGTGGCTAAGTGTCTGGTCACGTGATCATGCATTACGGTACGAGTAAAGTGACTTGCCGGTAACGAGACTGAACGAGGTATTGGGATACCGACGATCGAGTCTCGGGCAAGTAACATATCGTCTGACAAAGGGAATTGCATACGGGGTTGATTGAATCCTCGACATCGTGGTTCATCCGATGACATCATTGAGGAGCATGTGGGAGTCAACATGGGTATCCAGATCCTGCTGTTGGTTATTGACCGGAGAGGCGTCTCGGTCATGTCTGCGTGTCTCCCAAACCCGTAGGGTCTACACACTTCAGGTTCGGTGACACTAGGGTTATTAGGAAGACTTGTATGTGATTACCGAATGTTGTTCGGAGTCCCGGATGAGATCCCGGACGTCACGAGGAGTTCCGGAATGGTCCGGAGGTAAAGATTTATATATGGGAAGTTGTCATGCGGACACCGGAAAGTTTCGGGGGCATATCGGTATTGTACCGGGGCCACCAGAAGGGTTCCGGGGGTCCACCGGGAGGGGCCACCCCTCTCGGAGGGCCTCATGGGCCGAATGGGGCAGGGAACCAGCCCCTGGAGGGCTGGGAGCCCCCCCCTTGGGCACATGCGCCTAGGGTTGGGGGGGGAACCCTAAAGGGGGATCACTCCCTTTGCTTGGGGGGCAAGCCCCCTCCCTGGCCGCCGCCCCCCCTCTAGATCTCATCTAGAGGGGGCCGGCCCCCTTCCCCCTTCCCCTATAAATAGAGGGGCGAGGGGAGGGCTGAACACATGATCCAAGGCGCAGCCCCTCCCCTCCCCAACACCTCTCCTCCTCCGTTGAGCGCTTGGTGAAGCCCTGTCGGAGTACTGCCTCTCCACCATCATCACACCGTCGTGCTGCTGCTGGAGCCTTCTTCCTCAACCTCTCCTTCCCCCTTGCTGGATCAAGAAGGAGGAGACGTCGTCCGTACCGTACGTGTGTTGAACGCGGAGGTGCTGTCCGTTCAGCACTTGGTCATCGGTGATTTGAATCACGGCGAGTACGACTCCATCATCACCGTTCCCTTGAACGCTTCCGCACGCGATGTACAAGTGCTATGTAGATGCAATCTCTCTCCCATGACTCGTTGATTAGATGAACTTATAGATGGATCTTGGTGAAACCGTAGGAAAAATTTTATTTTCTGCAACATTCCCCAACAGTGGCATCATGAGCTAGGTCTATGCGTAGTTCTCTATTGCACGAGTAGAACACAATTTTGTTGTGGGCGTAGATCTTGTCAACTTGCTTGCCGCTACTAGTCTTTTCTTGCTTCAGCGGTATTGTGGGATGAAGCAGCCGACCTTACACGTACGCTTACGTGAGACAGGTTCCACCGACTGACAAGCACTAGTTGCATAAGGTGGCCAGCGGGTGTCTGTCTCTCCTACTTTAGTTGGAGTGGATTAGATGAAAAGGGTCCTTATGAAGGGTAAATAGAAGTTGACAAAATCACGTTGTGGTTATTCGTAGGTAAGAAAACGTTCTTGCTAGAACCCAATTGCAGCCACGTAAAAGATGCAACAACAATTAGAGGACGTCTAACTTGTTTTTGCAACAATTGTCATGTGATGTGATATGGCCAGAAGTTGTGATGAATGATGAATGATATATTGTGATGTATGAGATCATGTTCTTGTAATAGGAATCGCGACTTGCATGTCGATGAGTATGACAACCGGCAGGAGCCATAGGAGTTGTCTTTAATTTTTGTATGACCTGCGTGTCATTGAAGAACGCCATGTAAATTACTTTACTTTATTGCTAAACGCGTTAGCCATAGAAGTAGAAGTAGTCGTTGGCATGACAACTTCATGAAGACACAATGATGGAGATCATGATGATGGAGATCATGGTGTCATGCCGGTGACGAAGATGATCATGGAGCCCCGAAGATGGAGATCGAAGGAGCTATATGATATTGGCCATATCATGTCACTACTATATAATTGCATGTGATGTTTATTATGTTGTATGCATCTTGTTTACTTAGAACGGCGGTAGTAAATAAGATGATCCCTTATAATAATTTCAAGAAAGTGTTCCCCCTAACTGTGCACCGTTGCTAAAGTTCGTCGTTTCGAAGCACCACGTGATGATCGGGTGTGATAGATCCTTACGTTCACATACACTTAGGGTTAACTTGACGAGCCTAGCATGTACAGACATGGCCTCGGAACACAGAGACCGAAAGGTCGAACATGAGTCGTATAGAAGATACGATCAACATGGAGATGTTCACCGATGATGACTAGTCCATCTCATGTGATGATCGGACACGGCCTAGTCGACTCGGATCGTGTAACACTTAGATGACTAGAGGGATGTCTAATCTAAGTGGGAGTTCATTAAATAATTTGATTAGATGAACTTAGTCTAAAACTTTTGCAAAATATGTCTTGTAGATCAAATGGCCAACGCTCATGTCAACATGAACTTCAACGCGTTCCTAGAGAAAACCAAGCTGGAAGATGATGGCAGCAACTATTCGGACTGGGTCCGGAACCTGAGGATCATCCTCATAGCAGCCAAGAAAGATTATGTCCTAGATGCACCGCTAGGTGAAGCACCCATCCCAGAGAACCAAGACGTTATGAACACTTGGCAATCACATGCTGATGATTACTCCCTCGTTCAGTGCGGCATGCTTTACAGCTTAGAACCGGGGCTCCAAAAGCGTTTTGAGAAGCACGGAGCATATGAGATGTTCGAGCTGAAAATGGTTTTCCAAGCTCATGCCCGGGTCGAGAGATATGAAGTCTCCGACAAGTTCTATAGTTGTAAGATGGAGGAAAACAGTTCTGTCAGTGAGCACATACTCAAAATGTCTGGGTTGCACAACCGCCTGTCCCAGTTGGAGATCAACCTCCCGGAAGAGGCGGTCATTGACAGAATCCTTCAGTCGCTCCCACCGAGCTACAAGAGCTTTGTGTTGAACTACAATATGCAGGGGATGGTGAAGACCATTCCTGAAGTATTCTCAATGCTGAAGTCAGCAGAGGTTGAAATCAAGAAAGAACATCAAGTGTTGATGGTCAATAAGACCACTAAGTTCAAGAAGGGAAAGGGTAAGAAGAACTTCAAGAAGGACGGCAAAGATGTTGCCGATCCCGGTAAGCCAGTTGCCGGGAAGAAGTCAAAGAATGGACCCAAGCCTGAGACTGAGTGCTTTTATTGCAAGGGGAAGGGTCACTGGAAGCGGAACTGCCCCAAATACTTAGCGGACAAGAAGGCCGGCAACACTAAAGGTATATTTGATATACATGTAATTGATGTGTACCTTACCAGTACTCGTAGTAACTCCTGGGTATTTGATACCGGTGTCGTTGCTCACATTTGTAACTCACAGCAGGAGCTGCGGAATAAGCGGAGACTGGCGAAGCACGAGGTGACGATGCGCGTCGGGAATGGTTCCAAGGTCGATGTGATCGCCGTCGGCACGCTACCTCTACATTTACCTACGGGATTAGTTTTAAACCTCAATAATTGTTATTCAGTGCCAAGTTTGAGCATGAACATTGTATCTGGATCTCGTTCGATACGAGATGGCTACTCATTTAAATCTGAGAATAATGGTTGTTCTATTTATATGAGAGATATGTTTTATGGTCATGCCCCGATGGTCAATGGTTTATTCTTAATGAATCTCAAACGTAATGTTACACATATTCATAGCGTGAATACCAAAAGATGTAAAGTTGATAACGATAGTCCCACATACTTGTGGCACTGCCGCCTTGGTCACATTGGTGTCAAGCGCATGAAGAAGCTCCATGCTGATGGACTTTTAGAGTCTCTCGATTATAAATCATTTGACACATGCGAACCATGCCTCATGGGTAAAATGACCAAGACTCCGTTCTCCGGAACAATGGAGCGAGCAACCAACTTGTTGGAAATCATACATACCGATGTGTGCGGTCCAATGAGCGTTGAGGCTCGCGGAGGATATCGTTATGTTCTCACTCTCACTGATGACTTGAGTAGATATGGGTATGTCTACTTGATGAAACACAAGTCAGAGATCTTTGAAAAGTTCAAGGAATTTCAGAATGAAGTAGAGAATCAACGTGACCGAAAGATAAAATTCTTACGATCGGATTGTGGAGGAGAATATTTAAGTCACGAATTTGGTACACACTTAAGAAAATGTGGAATCGTTTCACAACTCACGCCGCCTGGAACACCTCAGCGTAATGGTGTGTCCGAACATCGTAATCGCACTCTATTGGATATGGTGCGATCTATGATGTCTCTTACCGATTTACCGCTATCATTTTGGGGATACGCTCTAGAGACAGCTACATTCACTTTAAATAGGGCACCGTCTAAATCCGTTGAGACGACACCGTATGAATTATGGTTTGGGAAGAAACCTAAGCTGTCGTTTCTAAAAGTTTGGGGATGCGATGCTTATGTCAAGAAACTTCAACCTGAAAAGCTCGAACCCAAGTCGGAAAAATGCGTCTACATAGGATACCCTAAGGAAACCATTGGGTATACCTTCTATTTAAGATCCGAGGGCAAGATCTTTGTTGCCAAGAACGGTTCCTTTCTGGAAAAAGAGTTTCTCTCGAAAGGAGTAAGTGGGAGGAAAGTAGAACTTGATGAAGTACTACCTCTTGAACCGGAAAGTAGTGCAGCTCAGGAAAACGTTCCTGTGGTGCCTACACCAACTGGAGAGGAAATTAATGATGATGTTCAAGGTACTTCTGATCAAGTTGCTACTGAACTTCGTAGGTCCACAAGGACACGTTCCACACCAGAGTGGTATGGCAACCCTGTCCTGGAAATCATGTTGTTAGACAACGGTGAACCTTCGAACTATGAAGAAGCGATGGCGGGCCCAAATTCCAACAAATGGCTAGAAGCCATGAAATCCGACATAGAATCCATGTATGAAAACAAAGTATGGACTTTGACTGACTTGCCCGATGATCGGCGAGCGATAGAAAACAAATGGATCTTTAAGAAGAAGACGGACGCGGATGGTAATGTCACCATCTATAAGGCTCGACTTGTCGCTAAGGGTTATCGGCAAGTTCAAGGGATTGACTATGATGAGACTTTCTCTCCCATAGCGAAGCTTAAGTCCTTCCGAATAATGTTAGCAATTGTCGCATACTATGATTATGAGATATGGCAGATGGACGTCAAAACAGCATTCCTTAACAGGCATCTTAAGGAAGAACTGTATATGATGCAGCCGAAGGGTTTTGTCGATCCTAAGAATGCTAACAAAGTGTGCAAGCTCCAGCGATCCATTTATGGGCTGGTGCAAGCATCTCGGAGTTGGAACATTCGCTTTGATGAGATGATCAAAGCGTTTGGGTTTATGCAGACTTATGGAGAAGCCTGCGTTTACAAGAAAGTGAGTGGGAGCTCTGTAGCATTTCTCATATTATATGTAGATGACATACTTTTGATGGGAAATGATATAGAATTCTTGGACAGCATAAAAGCCTACTTGAATAAGTGTTTTTCAATGAAGGACCTTGGAGAAGCTGCATATATATTAGGCATCAAGATCTATAGGGATAGATCGAGATGCCTCATAGGTCTTTCACAAAGCACATACCTTGATAAGATTTTGAAGAAGTTCAAAATGGATCAGTCCAAGAAAGGGTTCTTGCCTGTACTGCAAGGTGTGAGATTGAGCTCGGCTCAATGCCCGACCACGGCAAAAGATAAAGAAGAGATGAGCGTCATCCCCTATGCCTCAGCCACAGGATCTATTATGTATGCCATGTTGTGTACCAGACCTGATGTAAACCTTGCCATAAGTTTGGTAGGAAGGTGCCAAAGTAATCCCGGCAAGGAACACTGGACAGCGGTCAAGAATATCCTGAAGTACCTGAAAAGGACAAAGGACATGTTTCTCGTTTATGGAGGTGACGAAGAGCTCGTCGTAAAGGGTTACGTCGACGCTAGCTTCGACACAGATCTGGATGACTCTAAGTCACAAACCGGATACGTGTATATGTTGAATGGTGGATCAGTAAGCTGGTGGAGCTGCAAGTAGAGCGTCGTGGTGGGATCTACATGTGAAGCAGAGTACATGGCAGCCTCGGAGGCAGCGCATGAAGCAATTTGGGTGAAGGAGTTCATCACCGACCTAGGAGTCTTACCCAATGCGTCGGGGCCGATCAAACTCTTCTGTGACAACACTGGAGCTATTGCCCTTGCCAAGGAGCCCAGGTTTCACAAGAAGACCAGGCACATCAAGCGTTGCTTCAACTCCATCCATGAAAATGTTCAAGATGGAGACATAGATATTTGCAAAGTACATATGGATCTGAATGTCACAGATCCGTTGACTAAACCTCTCTCGCGAGCAAAACATGATCAACACCAGAACTCTATGGGTGTTCGATTCATCACAATGTAACTAGATTATTGACTCTAGTGCAAGTGGGAGACTGTTGGAAATATGCCCTAGAGGCAATAATAAAAGCATTATTATTATATTTCCTTGTTCATGATAATTGTCTTTTATTCATGCTATAATTGTATTATCTGGAAATCGTAATACACGTGTGAATACATAGACCACAATACGTCCCTAGTAAGCCTCTAGTTGACTAGCTCGTTGGTCAACAGATAGTCATGGTTTCCGGACTATGGACATTAGATGTTGTTGACAACGGGATCACATCATTAGGAGAATGATGTGATGGACAAGACCCATTCCTAAGCATAGCACAAGATCGTGTAGTTCGTTTTGCTAGAGCTTTTCCAATGTCAAGTATCTCTTCCTTAGACCATGAGATCGTGTAACTCCCGGATACCGTGGGAGTGCTTTGGGTGTACCAAACGTCACAACATAACTGGGTGACTATAAAGGTGCACTACAGGTATCTCGGAAAGTGTCTGTTGGGTTGACACGGATCGAGACTGGGATTTGTCACTCCGTATGACGGAAAGGTATCACTAGGCCCACTCGGTAGTGCATCATCATAATGAGCTCAAGGTGACCAAGTGTCTGGTCACGGGATCATGCATTACGGTACGAGTAAAGTGACTTGCCAGTAACGAGACTGAACGAGGTATTGGGATACCGACGATCGAGTCTCGGGCAAGTAACATACCGTCTGACAAAGGGAATTGCATACGGGGTTGATTGAATCCTCGACATCGTGGTTCATCCGATGACATCATCGAGGAGCATGTGGGAGTCAACATGGGTATCTAGATCCTGCTGTTGGTTATTGACCGGAGAGCCGTCCCGGTCATGTCTGTGTGTCTCCCGAACCCGTATGGTCTACACACTTAAGGTTCGGTGACGCTAGGGTTATTAGGAAGACTTGTATGTGATTACCGAATGTTGTTCGGAGTCCTGGATGAGATCCCGGACATCACGAGGAGTTCCGGAATGGTCCGGAGGTAAAGATTTATATATGGGAAGTTGTCATGCGGACACCGGAAAGTTTCGGGGGCATATCGGTATTGTACCGGGGCCACCGGAAGGGTTCCGGGGGTCCATCGCGAGGGGCCACCCCTCTCGAAGGGCCTCATGGGCCGCATGGGGCAGGGAACCAGCCCCTGGAGGGCTGGGCGCACCCCCCTTGGGCCCATGCGCCTAGGGTTGGGAGGGGAACCCTAAAGGGGGCGCACCCCCTTTGCTTGGGGGGCAAGCCCCCTCCCTGGCCGCCGCCCCCCCTCTAGATCTCATCTAGAGGGGGCCGGCCCCCTTCCCCCTTCCCCTATAAATAGAGGGGCGAGGGGAGGGCTGAACACCTGATCCAAGGCGCAGCCCCTCCCCTCCCCAACACCTCTCCAGCTCCGTTGAGCGCTGGGCGAAGCCCTGTCGGAGTACTGCCTCTCCACCATCATCACGCCGTCGTGCTGCTGCTGGAGCCTTCTTCCTCAACCTCTCCTTCCCCCTTGCTGGATCAAGAAGGAGGAGACGTCGTCCGTACCGTACGTGTGTTAAACGCGGAGGTGCTGTCCGTTCAGCACTTGGTCATCGGTGATTTGAATCACGGCGAGTACGACTCCATCATCACCGTTCCCTTGAACGCTTCCGCACGCGATCTACAAGTGGTATGTAGATGCAATCTCTCTCCTATGACTCGTTGCTTAGATGAACTTATAGATGGATCTTGGTGAAATCGTAGGAAAATTTTTATTTTCTGCAACGTTCCCCAACACTTCCTTGCTGTGGCCATGGACCCAGTTGTCAGCCTCTCCACGTACATTCCACGTCTGATGGAAGTCGTTCCTTGACCACGTTGACCATGCCGCGCCGAGAGCACCAAGGCGGTGGAAGACGGCGAGGCCTTGGAAGGAGACGACGCGGAGCTGGGGAAGACGTGGCAGTGGATGCCCACACGTAGAGGAGTATGAGGGTTCACTGATTCGGCTGCGGTGTGAGGCTGTCGTCGCAACAGAATAACAAGGGGTGTGGGTGAGTAGAGGGATGGCCTGGCCAGCGGTGGGAGTAGTAGGAGGCAGTGAGGCCTCCGCGGCATCACAACCAGCCACAGGAGGCAGGAGCATGTGGCACGACCGGCGCTGCTTTGGGTGGCTGGAGCAAGAAGACCAGAGGTTGAAGAAGCACTACAGCCGTTGGATGGACATCATACGGTCACTGGAGCTAGAATCGTTCATATTGACTAAAGTTGACAAAGGCCTCCGTCCCAGTCAACTTAGTAGGCCCACAAGTCATCCTCCCACCAAGGTGGGTCCCATCTAGCAGGGGGGTATTCATTTTTTTGTGCGTAATAAGGAGGCACTTTCGGTGGGTCCGAGCTGACAGCGGGGGGAACGTTTTCTTCATGAAATACGGTGGCCCGTCCAGTGGGTCGCAGCAGTCACGGGGAAACGTTTTTTTCACGAAATACTGGTGGCCCATCCGGTGGGTCCCTGTTGTCTGGTGGAGGAATAATTATTTTGCACGTAATAAGGAGGCAGTTCCTTGCGGCTGCCGTGGACCCAGCTGTCAGCCTCTCCACGTAAAGTACTCTTCCGATGGAAGTTGGTCGTTGACCACATTGACCATGCTGCACCGAGAGCACCACGGCGGTGGAAGACGGCGAGGCCTAGGAAGGGGACGACGCGGAGCCGGGGAAGACGCAGGAGTGGAAGCCCGCGCGGAGAGGAGTATGAGGGTTCACTGGTTCGGCTGCGGTGTGAGGCTGCCGTCGCCGCAGAATAACAGGGGGTGTGGGTGAGTAGAGGGATGCCCTGGCCAGCGGTGGGAGCAGTAGGGGCGCTGAGGCCTGCGCAGCAGCATAGCCGGCCACGGGAGGAGGGAGCAGGCGGTCCCGCCGGCGCTGCTTTGTCGGCTGGAGCAAGAAGATCAGAGATTGAAGAAACACGACGGCCATTGGATTGACATCCAACGGTAACGTCTGCTAGAATCGTTTGTTGACGTATATAATAAATAAAAAAATCTTGCATACGCGTCAACTTAACAGGCCCACAAGTCAGACCACTCGCTCTTTTTTTAATAATTTATATATAGCTCATTGCAACTTCTTATGCAATTTACTGCAGTTGTTTTTTGGTTGGCCAGGGCCAATTTTGCATATATCTGTGGGTTCCAAACTATTTTTAATACCGAAATGTCGAGCCAGATTTAAAGTACTTTGAAGATATACTTAAATTAGGTTAATGCCCAATGAAATAGGAATATGAAAATGTGAAAAAATTCAGAAATTATAAAGTAATTGCCAATTTGTCATCTGTTTTTATATTTACAACCCATTTCATATTAATTTCAAGATTTGCAGGTGTCTTGAAAGAGTTGCAGCCCATCAGGGCGTAGAAAAATAAGTAGGCCTGTATTGGGTATTCTTCAGAAAAAATAAACTAGGCTCATTTTCACAAAGAAAAAATAGCTGGTCTGGTCACATGGTGAACATAAAATATAAGCCTGGGCTAGACGGGCCACAGCCCAGTTCAAACCCTGCTCCGTCTCAACAATAACAAAAAAAATACTGCTCGAGCAGCTACGTCCCAGGTGTCAGCCGATCTTGTGCTCTTCTCTTGTCTATTCACTATATACGCTCACAATGTCGGGGGTCCCAGATGTCAGGAAAACACTAGGAGGAAGCATTTTATTTTTCCATACGCTGACATGGTGGGCCCCTTATCCTCTCCATGTACTTCTGTCGATTCCTGTTTTTTGTTGACCATGTTGACAACGCGAGAGGGCGGCGCCGTGGCGAGTGCACCAAAGCGCGCGGAGGATGTTGGCGTTAACGATTTAGGAGACGGTGGGGCGGCGATGCGTGCACTGAGGCGCAGCCAGCCGTGGGAGGCGGAAGCAGGCGGCCCTGCCGGCGCTGGTTTGGTTTTGATGGTTGGAGGAAGACAGGACTGAAGAAACACGACAGACTGTAAAAGCAGCAGGAGTACTTAACAACCTTAACTGAAACCAGCAGGGGCACTTAACAACCAAAGCTGAAAGCAGTATGAGTACTTATACAGGTTCAACCGTACAAAGCATGCCTTGAATAGTGCTACGTTGCCTACAGTTAACCAAGGGTGAGGCACCAAGCCCTAGGACAAGGCCCAGGCGCCACCCCGCGCATCCACAACCTTCTGAAAGCGGCTTCATCTCGCAATGTGGACAATAAATAGGATATTTTCTTTAGAGCCATGGAAAAGCATGAACATAATCTTCGGTCCTATTTTCCAAGATGGACGGGCCTTCATTATTTGAGACCACCCATGAATAAGTATCTTTTCACCTCCAAGGGGAATGGAGTAGGTCGACATAAACAATATGTTGTGACCAAGCGCAAGTCTGACCCGTCCATGGTCAGGCATCTGTATAGGAACAATAGAACTGGGCAGTTTCTGTTTGAAGAAGATCACAGATGTAAAACTGTGTATAAGCAATAGTTTATGAACAACATATATAACAGAAAACAGCTCGTACCATAAGATTCTCGACATAGTTGGACATGTTCAATGAGTGCAGAAGTGGCACACATGTCCCACGTGGCCTTCCACCATTGAAACGCCCCATAAGGACCTCAAGACGATCAATAAAGTGTAGGAACTTGTGGATGTCGTCCCAGTCAACTTCAGTGCCATCAGTAATAGCCGAGTTACTACAGAATAACAAACGAGAAGCCTGCTTAACTCTGAAAAAACCTACACGTGCCACAAATTATAAGAAAATATTAGTTAGAAGTAGCATCTTCGTGAGAGATTCGTTGCTACTTCTAAAGTTAAATTGTGATTAGTTAGACAGAATAGGTGGATTAAGAAGTAATCGAGGCAACAAGCAAGAACCAGATACAAAACTAACATGGATGAACAACTGGAACGACGTCGGGGTGGAAGATCGCAGTGAAGATGAGACCAGGTTCTGCTATTTCCATCAACATTTGTGCGCCAACTTTCAGTCCGTAACACTTGAGAAAGTTTATCCAAGTTCGTCCATAAAAAAGCAGCGATCTTCTTGGTTCATGAACCCAACTCGGAACTTATATCCATGGCCTGTCTTCACTGTGACCATTAAACTAGTGTATTCAGTTATGGCAAGGCCGAGCATCTTGATTACATGTGTTCTGGCAGAGCAAATAATGCACTGCAGGAAAAATAATATGAGAACACAATGTATTCCCTATCCAAATCTAGAAATAACTTCCTCCATCACGTCAGTGTTGACCATCGTACTAGTAGTACCTTTTATCCAAATATAGCAATCCAAATTTCCAAATTAGTCGACAGCATGTTCAAAAAAAAACCCACCCTCCCGGATAGAAAAGAGGATTCTAGGAAAATATTGTGCCTGTTTTAAAATCCTGTGTTAGGATGAGAAGGAACAAGTGTGGCGTCTCGCCGAGGGCGCAGAAACCTGTAGGGTCTTCGCGCTTTGGGCACTGCAAATGAAACACACTAGATTCAGTAGGAAGAAAAATGCATCAATGGTGGCGGCTGCCATCCTAGTATTACATGCGACCAAGGGACTTAGATTTATCGGGGATGGATGAAGAATGCATACCTGGTTCTCCATGAGAAATTCCTATGCAATCGCCGAGAGGGGGTTTTCTCTGAACAAGCAGACGAGGGAGAAGGGGGTTCAGGCCCAGTAAAATATTGCCGCTTCGACCGTCTAGCTTACTGCTAAAGCTGGAAAGGGGGGGTTTGTGATTTGACGGCTCATTGGGCATTACTAGGGCGCTACGACCAGGGTGTGTCTACCGTGCAGTTGTGCACTCTAATTTGTGCATATGGCACGTGGACCCTGCTATGTCTTGAGCTTGTGTTGGTTTTCCTCGAAGAGGAAAGGGTGCAGCAATAGTAGCGTAAGTATTTCGCTCAGTTTTTGAGAACCAAGGTATCAATCCAGTAGGAGGCTCCTCAAAAGTCCCACACACCTACACAAACAAACAAAGAACTCGCAACCAACGCAATAAAGGGGTTGTCAATCCCTTCACGGCCACTTGCGAACGTGGGATCTAATAGAGATAGTTTGATAAGATAAATATATTTTTGGTATTTTATAATATAGGTGCAAAAAGTCAAGATGCAAATAAAAGTAGATTGGAAGCCAATACGATAAAGGATAGACCCGGGGGCCATAGGTTTCACTAGAGGCTTCTCTCAAGATAGCATAAGTATTACGGTGGGTGAACAAATTACTATTGAGCAATTGATAGAAAAGCGAATAATTATGAGATTATCTAGGCATGATCATATATATAGGCATCACGTCCGCAACAAGTAGACCGATTCCTGCCTGCATCTACTACTATTACTCCACACATCGACCAACTACTGCTTTCATCTAGAGTATTAAGTTCATAAGAACAGAGTAACACATTAAGAAAGATGACATGATGTAGAGGGATAAACTCATGCAATATGATATAAACCCCATCTTTTTATCCTCGATGGAAACAATACAATACGTGCCTTGCAACCCCTGCTGTCACTGGGTAAGGACACCACAAGATTGAACCCAAAGCTAAGCACTTCTCCCATGGCAAGAAAGATCAATCTAGTAGGCCAAACCAAATTGATAATTCGAAGAGACTTGCAAAGATAACTCAATCATACATAAAAGAATTTAGAGGAGATTCAAATATTTCTCATAGATAAACTTGATCATAAACCCACAATTCATCAGATCTCGACAAACACACCGCAAAAAGAGTTTACATCGAATAGATCTCCACAAGAGAGGGGGAGAACATTGTATTGAGATCGGAAAAGAGAGAAGAAGCCATCTAGCTAATAACTATGGACCCGAAGGTCTGTGGTAAACTACTCACAACTCATCGGAGGGGCTATGGTGTTGATGTAGAAGCCCTCCGTGGTCTATTCCCCCTCCAGCGGAGCGCCGGCGAAGGCTCCAAGCTGGGATCTCAAAGATACAGAAGGTTACGATGGTGGAAATTGTGTTTCGTTGGCTCCCTGGATGTTTTCGGGGTATGTAGGCTTATATAGGAGGAAGAAGTACGTCGGTGGCCGCTCGATAGGCCAACGAGACAAGGGGTGGGCCCTATAGGGGGGCGCGCCCTACCCTCTCGTGGCCGCCTTGGCTGCTTCTTGACTTGCACTCCAAGTCCTCTGGATCACGTTCGTTCCAAAAATCATGCTCCCAAACGTTTCATTCCGTTTGGACTCCATTTGATATTCCTTTTCTTCGAAATACTGAAATAGGCAAAAAAACAGCAATACAGGTTGGGCCTCCGGTTAGTAGGTTAGTCCCAAAAATGATATAAATGTGTAAAATAATCCCATAAACATCCAAAAGGGGTAATATAATAGCACGAAACAATCAAAAATTATAGATATGTTGGAGACGTATCAAGCATCCCCAAGCTTAATTCCTGCTCGTCCTCGAGTAGGTAAATGATAAAAACAGAATTTTTGATGTGGAATGCTACCTAGCATAATTCTCAATGTAATTTTTCTTTATTGGGGCATGAATGTTCAGATCCAAATGATACAAAATAAAAGTTCATATTGACATAAAAATAGTGATACTTCAAGCATACTAATCAAAGTAATCATGTCTTCTCAAAATAACATGGCCAAAGAAAGCTATCCCTACAAAATCATATAGTCTGGCTGTTGCTCTATCTTCATCACACAAAGTATTTAATCATGCACAACCCCGATGACAAGCCAAGCAATTGTTTCATACTTTAATAATCTCAAACCCTTTCAACTTTCACGCAATACATGAGTGTGAGCCATGGACATAGCACTATATGTGGAATAGAATGGTGGTTGTGGAGAAGACAAAAAAGGAGAAGATAGTCTCACATCAACTAGGCGTATCAACGGGCTATGGAGATGCCCATTAATAGATATCAATGTGAGTGAGTAGGGATTGCCATGCAACGGATGCACTAGAGATATCAATATATGAAAGCTCATAAAAATAAACTAAGTGGGTGTGCATCCAACTTGCTTGCTCACGAAGACCTAGGGCATTTTGAGGAAGCCCATCATTGGAATATACAAACCAAGTTCTATAATGAAAAATTCCCACTAGTATATGAAAGTGATAACATATGAGACTCTCTAACATGAAGATCATGGTGCTACTTTGAAGCACAAGTGTGGAAAAAGAGATAGTAGCATTGTCCCTTCTCTCTTTTTCTCTCATTTTTTCTTTTCTTTTCTCTTTTTTTTCTTTGGCCTTTCTCTTTTTTTCTTTTTGGCCTCTCTTTTTTCTGCTTGTTCTTTTTCTTTTTGTAAAGTCCGAAGTCTCATCCCGACTTGTGGGGGAATCATAGTCTTCATCATCGTTTCCTCACTAGGACAATGCTCTAATAATGAAGATCATCAAACTTTTATGGATTTACAACTCAAGGCTAGAACAAGATATGACTCTATATGAATGCCTCCAGCAGTGTACCGGGACATGCAATGAATCAAGAGTGACATGTATAAAAATTATGAAGGTGGCCTTGCCACAAATACGATGTCAACTACATGATCATGCAAAGAGCAATATGACAAAAGTAATGCGTGTCATATGAACGGAATGGTGGAAAGTTGCATGGCAATATATCTCAGAATGGCTATGGAAATGCCATAATAGGTAGGTATGGTGGCTGTTTTGAGGAAGGTAAATGGTGGGTGTATGGTACCGGCGAAAGTTGCGCGGCACAAGAGAAGCTAGCAATGGTGGAAGGGTGAGGGTGCGTATAATCCATGGACTCAACATTAGTCAAAAGAACTCATATACTTATTGCAAAAATCTAGAAGTCATAAAAAACAAAGTACTACGCGCATGCTCCTAGGGGGATAGATTGGTAGGAAAAGACCATCGCTCGTCCCTGACCGTCACTCATAAGGAAGACAAACAATAAATAAAATTATGCTCCAACTTCATCACAAAGCGGTTCACAATACGTGCATGCTACGGGAATCACAAATCTCAACACAAGTATTTTTCATAATCACCTCAACTAGCATGACTTTAATATCACTACCTCCATATCTCAAAATAATTATCAAGCATCAAATTGACCATAGCATCCAATTCACTTTCTATGATAGTTTTTATTATACCCAACTTGGATGCTCATCATTCTAGGACCAAATTTGTAACCAAAGCAAATACCATGTTGTTCTAAAAGACTCTCAAAATAATATAAGTGAAGCATGAGAGACTAGCAATTTCTTCAAAATTAATCCACCGCCGTGCTCTAAAAGATATAAGTGAAGCACTAGAGCAAAAACTATCAAGCTCAAAAGATATAAGTGAAGCACATAGAGTATTCTAGCAAATTCTAATCAAGTGGGATTCTCCCAAAAGGTGTGTACAGCAAGGATGATTGTGGTAAACTAAAAAGCAAATACTAATATAATACACGACGCTCCAAGAAAAACACATATCATGTGGCAAATAAAAATATAGCTCCAAGTAAAGTTACCAATGAACGAAGACGAAAGAGGGGATGCCTTCCCGGGGCATCCCCAAGCTTAGGATTTTGGCTATCCTTGAATATCTTGGGGTGCCTTGGGCATACCCAAGCTTAGGATCTTGCCACTCCTTATTCCATAGTCCATAAAAGCTTTACCCAAAACTTGAAAACTTCACAACACAAAACTCAACAGAAAATCTTATAATCTCCGTTAGTGAAAGAAAACAAAACCACCACATAAGGTACTATAATGAACTCATTCTTTATTTATTTTGGTGTTAAACCTACTGTATTCCAACTTCTCTATGGTTTATAAACTATTATAGTAGCCATAGATGCATCAAAATAAGCAAACAACGCACGAAAAACAGAATCTGTCGAAAACAGAACAGTCTGTAGGAATGTGTAACTAACGCAAACTTCTAGAACTCCAAAAATCCTACCAAAATAGGAAGTCCTAGAAAATTTGTCTATTGATCAGCAGAAAAATGAATCAACGCAAAATCACGTTTATGTGATTTAACAAAACTAAATTCTTGCGCGCAAAGTTTCTGTTTTTCAGCAGAATCAAATCAACTATCATCATAGGTTATCCTATAGGTTCTACTTGGCACAAACACTAATTAAAAGATAAAAACACATCTAAACAGAAGGTAGATGCAAGATTTATTACTAAACAGGAACAAAAACAAAAAACACAAAGAAAATTGGGTTGCCTCCCAACTAGCATCGTTTAACGTCCCTAGCTAGGCATTGATAATTTTAATGATGCTCACATGGAAGACAAGAATTGAAGCACAAAGAGAGCATCATGAAACACGTGACAAACACATCTAAGTCTAACATACTTCCTATGCATAGGCATATTATAAGCAAACAAATTCACAAGGCAAGCAAAAACTAGCATATGCAAGGAAGAAGAAAGAGACGATAGCAGTCTCAACATGACGAGAGGTAATTTAATAAGATAAAAATTTCTACGACCATATTTTCCTCTCTCATAATAATTACATGTAGGATCATAGGAAAATTCAACAAAATAGCTATCACAAAACATATTCTCAACATGATCCACATGCATGCAAAGTTGACACTCTTCCAAGATAGTGGGATTAACATGAACTAAAGTCATGACCTCTCCAAACCCACTTTTATCAAAAATATCATCAGATTCAACATACTCCAAATATGTGGGATCTAAAGTTGACACTCTTCCAAACCCACTTTCAATACTATTGAAAATACTATTATCAATCTCATATTCATCATGGGCCTTAAATAAATTTTCAAGAACATAAGAAGAATCACCCCAATCATGATCATTGCAACAAGTAGTAAACATAGCAAAACTAGCATCCCCAAGCTTAGGGTTTTGCATATTATTAGCACAATTGACATCAAGAGAATTTATAGTAAAATCATTGCAATCAAGCTTTTCATCGAAGGAACTACCAAGTATGGGTGCAATAGCAACGATCTCATGTTTAACGTAAGGAACTATAGCAAATTCATCTTCATAAATATTGGCATCATGGCCACAAGAATAGCAAGCATCATGTTCATCAAGGGATATTTCAACCAAATCATCTGAATCATCATTATCTATAGATTCATGCATATCATTATTTTCTTCCAAAGCAACGGTCATTCTTTCAATAAATTCTTGGACATACACATTATGAGCAAAGTTTTCATTATAATATTTAAGTATGACGGAATTTTCAGACTTTTTGAGAGTAAAATCATACTTTTCAATCAAATAAGCAACTTCATGAGCACCCTTAAAAATGACAAATTCTTCAATTTGTTCGATATCATAGTAACTATAAACACCCTTTGCAGAAGAAGATAAGATTTCATTATCATTGAACTCACATAGGTAGGGAAGGTGTTTTTTAGGGTTCTTAGAGCAACAAGTAAAATCACAAATTTCACAAAGATTCCAATCATAGCATAGCAAACTATTTATATGATACCATAAGACCTTCCCTTTTTCAGACAAACGATGACGCACAAAATGAGCATGCTCATCTAAAGATTTCCCATCAACTAGGCTAGTTGGGGTTTTAGCACGAGCGCATAAGGATCGAAGATGATCCAAGTAGAACACTTTAAGTGGATCCATATCAATAGATTTTCAGCAAGCGAAGATGCAAGCATATAGAAGGCACATGGCAACGGGAAGGCAAACGGAAAAGAGAGGGAGAGATTGAGAAAGAGAGGGCGAATAAAACGGCAAGGGTGAACTGGGGGAGAGGAAAACGAGAGGCAAATGGCAAATAATGTAAATGTGAGGGAGATGAGTTTGTGATGGGTACTTGGTATGTCTTGACTTGAGCAAAGACCTCCCCGGCAACGGCGCCAGAAATCCTTCTTGCTACGTCTTGAGCTTGCGTTGGTTTCCTGGAAGAGGAAAGGGTGATGCAACAATAGTAGCATAAGTATTTCCCTCAGTTTTTGAGAACCAAGGTATCAATCCAGTAGGAGGCTCCTCAAAAGTCCCACGCACCTACACAAACAAACAAAGAACTTGCAACCAACAAAATAAAGGGGTTGTCAATCCCTTCACGGGCACTTGCGAAAGTGAGATCTAATAGAGATAGTATGATCAGATAAATATATTTTTGGTATTTTATAATATAGATGCAAAAAGTAAAGATGCAAATAAAAGTAGATTGGAAGCAAATATGATAAAGGATAGACCAGGGGGCCATAGGTTTCACTAGAGGCTTCTCTCAAGATAGCATAAGTATTACGGTGGGTGAACAAATTACTGTCGAGCAATTGATAGAAAAGCGAATAATTATGAGATTATCTAGGCATATGATCATGTATATAGGCATCACGTCCACAACAAGTAGACTGACTCCTGCCTGCATCTACTACTATTACTCCACACATCGACTGACTCCTGCCTGCATCTAGAGTATTAAGTTCATAAGAACAGAGTAACACATTAAGCAAGATGACATGATGTAGAGGGATAAACTCATGCAATATGATATAAACCCCATCTTTTTATCCTCGATGGCAACAATACAATACGTGCCTTGCAACCCCTGCTGTCACTGGGTAAGGACACCGCAAGATTGAACCCAAAGCTAAGCACTTCTCCCATGGCAAGAAAGATGAATCTAGTAGGCCAAACCAAACTGATAATTCAAAGAGACTTGCAAAGATAACTCAATCATACATAAAAGAATTCAGAGGAGATTCAAATATTTCTCATAGATAAACTTGATCATAAACCCACAATTCATCGGATCTCGACAAACACATCGCAAAAAGAGTTTACATCAAATAGATCTCCACAAGAGAGGGGGAGAACATTGTATTGAGATCCAAAAAGAGAGAAGAAGCCACCTAGCTAATAACTATGGACCTGAAGGTCTGTGGTAAACTACTCACAACTCATTGGAGGGGCTATGGTGTTGATGTAGAAGCCCTCCATAGTCTATTCCCCCTCCGGCGGAGCGCCAACGAAGGCTCCAAGATGGGATCTCGCAGATACAGAAGGTTACGGTGGTGGAAATTGGGTTTCGTTGGCTCCCTGGATGTTTTTGGGGTACGTAGGCTTATATAGGAGGAAGAAGTACGTCGGTGGCTGCCCGAGGGGCCCACGAGACAGGGGGCGCGCCCTATAGGGGGGGCATGCCCTACCCTCTCGTGGCCGCCTCGACTGCTTCTTGACTTGCACTCAAAGTCCTTTGGATCACGTTCGTTCCAAAAATCACGCTCCAGAAGATTTCATTCCGTTTGGACTCTGTTGGAGACGTATCAGACCCCGTTGGTGACGTATCAGACTCCGTTGGAGACTTATCAGACCCTGTTGGGCCTCCGGTTAGTAGGTTAGTCCCAAAAATGATATAAATGTGTAAAATAAAGCCCATAAACATCCAAAAGGGGTAATATAATAGCATGAAACAATCAAAAATTATAGATACGTTGGAGACATATTAGACCCCGTTGCCGGTTGCCCCACATATCCGCGCAAGGAAGTAGAAAGACAGGAGTAACTAGTTACACATAAATATACTTTTTACAGAGAGATACTCCCTTTGTAAAGAAATATACAAATCTTTTATATCACAACTTTATACATAAGAAAAATCAAGGGGAATATATATAACATATATAATTATAAAAAATAGAGTTGTTTTTAACACAGTATAGACGAGTTGGTGATGATGGTGTTCCTGCCATCCTGCAATATAGGCTGCCCGATTTATATCTGACGGATAGGATGGAAACTATGACAATTTTGCAAAAAGGTACCCACACACCTCTCCACATTTGCAAATAAGGCCTTCCCTCGTTCATCCTTTTCTCTCACAAGATAAAATACTCATACAAATGCATCTTGATGTTACGTGCAACGCACGGGCATTATGGGGGTTCAGCTTTTTTATGGGGGTTCCGCTAAGAATATAATACTCAGACAGGCTCACGGTTCTGGACTTTGGGCCGCAGGCCCACCCTGCATGTTTGGGGGCCCATGTGTTCTACCTCAACACTTTTCATATTGCAAGCGATCGGTATGGCGCTGGTTTTAGATGTTGTCGCAAGGCGAATACATAAAATTGAATAAAGCACGACAGCTGTTGGAATGAAATCGAACGACAGTTCCTAACCAGCAATGAGAGTTGCAATTCTATCAACGATATACCATTTGATAAATAATACTGTCATACTACTTATACACACAGGACACTTGTTTCACCATGCCAGATTATTACATCAAAATCTCTCGGAGGATAGATCAGTTCGGCAGTTGCGTGCTGCTACTTAAGAATTTCGAAGTTGATTTGGACCAGCTCTCATTGCCGAGAAAGTTCGATTTTGACATCATCCCCTACCGCAAGATATAATTTAGATTTGAACCTTGACCATCCTTTAGCATCAATCATCATGCGACCATATATTGAGCAGGTTCATTCACACCAAGGCTGCGCATGGTAAGAGAAACTTGGCCGCGGTCGCCCAGATTGTTGAATGACCCCCTCGTTGCTCTTGGAATTCTCTGTTTGCAAACAAGAAGACATACCCAAATAGTTAGATCAACATAGTGAATCATGTGAAACAACATGGAAAGAAAAAAGAACGAAGCACTTGGGCGTCCAATGCTTACCAAGAAGGTGGATATGTCGGTTTTTGTAAGGTCTTTGGTATATGAAGTGCGAACTGCAGCCTAGTTTGTTGCCGGTGCAACTGCTCGTTTGGTTGCCGCTGAACGGGCCGGAGCAGATGCAAGTGCAAGTGTTGGTGCAGGTGCCGAAGCCGCTACTGCTGCTGGAGATGGTGCTCCTTGTAGAGCTGGTGCCGGTGTCGGAGCAGGTGCCGGTGTCGATGCTCGATCCTCTGGTAGATCAGACTGATCCGCTGACGCGGTCGGTGCCAAATCCTCAGCTAGATCAAACTGAGTTGTTGCCGCTGTCAGTGCTAGAGCAACTGTCGGTGCTTGATCCATTGCTGAAGGTGGTACCGATGTGCGAGACAGCGGCGATTGTGCCTGGTCTACTATGATTAGCTTTCTAACTTGACTAGGATCCGTGACCGTGATCCAGTTTTTTTCTTCATTTCTTTTAAACGCGAGAAGGACTAATTGTGGCGTTTTTGTTAAACCAAACTGCAGTTCATCATAGGGATTCAGCTTGTACTCGGACAACAAACTGATCCAATTTTTTCCAGTAATATAAGTGATGGACAGTGCCTTCATTACTGACACGACATAAGAAGTGAAACCTGCAAAAATAGCCATCGTAGAGCAAACCAAACGGTTTATTCTGTGATGAATGTCACATGGCAAAACCTGCATCGTAAAACAATAAGATTTACTTGATGTGACACGAGTGAATCAATAAGATTTAGACAGTAAATCAATAAGATTTACTTGATGTGACACGAGTGAATCCTTACCAGGAAATCACTATGTTGAAGTACTAAACAGAAGATTGATCGTCCAACTACGGGTGGCATGCAGGGGCCCCGCCTACTCCCACAAGCAGGCAGTCCAAAGGTCGTGACAAATCGTATGGACCGAAGATCCATGGGACTGGAAATCCTGGTGGGTGCGATAAACCTTGCAATGCATAAAGATATTGGAGTGTAACCATAACTGATAAACCGTCCTCGCAAAAAAGATGGTCTGGATACTTCAAAATATACAGACTGAATTGAGTGGACAGACATTAACATAGACCATTCTCAGGACTGACCACACACCAAAAGCGACAGTACTAATAAACAATACAGGGTTCAAAAACACAAATCAAGTACTGAACAATAGTACTTACTTCAGACAAGCAAAGTTGCACTAATTAAACTCTGCAGACTATTTCTTGCCACCGACCTACGGGATGAACCCCGCATAACTGACTAGGCCATGGACTTTGTGAGATATGTCTACATGCACCATCACCATCTTGTCAACCTTGGAGAACCTAACAGAGTGGTCTTTCCACTCATAAACATGATGATGAAGACAGGCCGCATTAGATTTGTTGGGCAGCTTTACAAGAACCACACCCTTTGTAATCGAAGGTAGAGCCAGGAAATTGTTGTGGTCAAGTACAACCTCGAGAACATGCCTGACAACAATGCTACAAGAAAACACTAGTTCGGGACACGTGGCGACAAGGACACAACAACTGGATAGTTTAGTAGTAGAACTCATCCCCAGGTCTTCCAGTTCACAAGGCATGACTTTGAGAACTTCATCTCCACCGCGGACCTGGTTCTAATTCAAACAAAAACCATATTTTATTACTACCTCCGTTCAGAAATATAAGATGATTTTCGATATCATACTCCATATATGACTACATATACGCACAGAAATGAGTGAACAATGACACTAGAACATGTCTTCAAAGGCATGAGAGCAGAGGGATTACTTGCAATATCCATAACACAAGTTACTGAGGCAAATATACCCTCTTCATTGTAGCATTGATGTTCATAAAGTACTCCTTCCGTCCCAAAATTCTTGTCTTAGATTTGTCAAGATACGGATGTATTAAGTCACATTTTAGTATTAGATACATCCATATCTAGACAAATATAAGACAAGAAATTTGGGACAGAGAGAGTAGTTGAAAGTAATCTATAAGAAATCAGTGTCAACCTCTCGCATGTTTTGGTCAAAAGAGGAATTTAGAACCGTCATTTGGAACACTAAAATCACATGCAAGATCACCCAGAAAGTTGTACTACCGGTACTAGTACTGCATGTTAGATGAAAAAACATGATCAAGATCGAGAAAAAGATTGTCAACAAGAGACATTACATGGACTTGCTTAATGAGGGATCCCAGAGAGGGGGGCTTGGACAGGGCGATGACTTTGAGCTTGTCTGCGGTAGTCTCAGCGGGGTGCTTGCGCTTCTTCGTACCATGAGCCTCGATGGTTTTGGCCAGAGCCATAGACATCACGTCAGCCGGTGCTCCAGCGTCCATCCAAGAGAGGAAGCTGAGAGAGAAGAGTGAAAGGAGGAATGAGATGAGGGAGAAGCGAAGCGAGTGGGGGTTTTCTTCAAGAGAGGAAGCTGAGAGAGAAGAGTGAAATGATGGTTGCTTCGTCTGTCCAACTTACTGCTGGAAAGGAGGGGGTTTTGTGATTTGACGGCTCATTGGGCATTACTGCGACGCTTCGATCGGGGTAGTCTACCATCACTCTACTACGCAGTAATTTAGTGCATGGCTGGTGGACCCAGGTGGTGGCTGTCCCACACGTCGGCAAAAGTGAGTAATTTAGTGCATGGCTGGAGGAGGATCCGCACGGTAGAACATGTCCACAGTTTTTCTGAAGAAAAAAATGATTACAGCAAGCGTTTCCAGTCTTAAGATGGAGGAGTGCGAAACACGGCAGCCACTTGAACATACACAGTGCTCCTACTACTAGGCATGTGCAGTGGTTCATATGTCAGTACTACATAATCTTGTTGATAGTGTAGTAAGATGTGACGATAACAAATGATGTTGTGCACATGTCAACTAGTATATGTAACATAGTACCGCTTTTTCGACTGTCTGGTCGAGAATGAACAGTGAGATCAATGTTAACAGAAGTAGGTCTATAGCGCACGGAGAGTACGATGCTACAGTACTCCATGAAACATGAACCATATGAAGGACGAATAGTGTTAGGCAGGGTGCATGAAGGGAGCACGGGATGGGAGCAAAAGTTCCCTTCTTGACCCACTTTTGGGTGTTTGGCAGAGTGCATGAAGGGTGCATGAGTCCACACTAGTAGGTTAACAAAAATAGACGAAGAGGAAACAACTATATTGAGATTAGAATGCAACCAAACACACCCACACGCTTTGTGCTACAGTGACTGATCTGCACCGTCTGAGTTTGATCCAACGGTCATGTTGCGTCGAGACATGGACGTGCCCATGTAGAGGGCGCCTAAACACCACTGAAGTCCCTCTGCTTCTCGAGGCGCATGACGTTGGTGATCCAGGGTGCAACCACCCGCAGAGCCCGCTCCCGATCGACGGGAGCCAGTTCGTCAAAGACGACGTCCAATGGCACGAATGGATTCCGGTGACGGAGCCCTAAAAAGATTCGCCCGGCAACAGCGACGGCAGCCTGCAACCCCTCCTTGTCCAGCTCAGCCCCCACCAATGCGCGGAGACGGCTCAGCTCCTCGGAGATATAGGTGAAGAAGGAGACCAGGTCAAGAAGCCGCAACTCGTTGAAGTCGACCGGGTGGTCGAACGGGTTTAGCCCCAGTGCGGGAATCGTCGCGCTGGCACGATGGTAGGCATCGCGCAGCCGCAACATGTGCGTGGCAACTTGGTTGACCAAGTGGCTGAGGCAATCTTGGACCTCGTTACGATCGGCCCGCTCGCACTCCAGTCGGCTCCCCTGACGGCCTATCGTATCTCCTGCTTTCTGCAGCAACACCGCCCACGCCTCGAGCATCTTTGTGGTGTACGCCTACCGCTTTTGAAGCTCTGTGAACTCCCGCACATAACGGAGGAGCATGGCACTCCTCTCCTCCTTGAGCTCACGGAGCTCTACGTCCTTGGCCCAGAGTTCCGCATCCTTGGCATGGAGCTCATGTGTCAGGCGCCTCACCTCGGACTCCGTGATCTGCTGCGCCGTCATGGCACTAGGTAGAAGCAATGGGGAGAGGAAGCAAAGGGGCGAAACGGCTGAAAGGCAATGCAAACTACGGGAAGGCGGAGGGAGCCAGCCGAGGAGTGGGGAATCTTTTGGTTTTCACCATGGTAAAACACCAGTCGACGACTTCTCACATCAGGGAGCAGTGGGTTTTACAGGCGGAGTCATGATGACTAATTACTGCCGCGCCTGCTCCCGTCAATCAAAAAATTAAAAATCCTGCCGCGCCTGCTCCCGTCAATCAAAAAAATTAAAAATCCTGCCGCACCCAAACACCAGAGCAACACCACGGTGGATATTTAAATTTACCTGCCGGCAAGTAGATAGAAAAAGGGGTGAAAAAACAAATGTGGCGGCGGCCTAGCTAATCGGTCGAACTAGCCCAAGTAGATAGCCACCGTGCTTCACTGATGTACTCGGCGGGAAAGGTGGTCTTTCATGATTTGACGACTCATTTACTTGCTTCGGCGCTACGACCGAGGAGGACCCAGAAAACGCACGGTAGGGCGTCCCACGTCAGGAAGAATATATGCGTGCACCACATGGCACGACCCCGAAACCGCGCGGTAGGGTGTGCCGCGTCTCGGCACGGAGGAAATATGTGCGTGTGAAAATATACTGTATCAGACATAGTACCTATGGTTCGACCTCGGGGCCCAGCCAGTCGGTCGAAAACACCCCACTAGCCACACAGCTTCATCATGCAAATGTGGCATGGAGGATAGATGTGTTTAGCTCCGTCTTGACCAACCACAATGTATCTTGTTCTAGGCGATTCTTCTATTTTCCAAGCTTTTTTTAGTTGTAATAACACCACGGCAAGCTAGTGCTGCTCTTCGTGTGTGCCCGTGCAAAGGTTAGACGATGGAGAGAAGAGAGATTGAGATCGCAGACCTGGGACCCACCAGTAAGTGAGTCAACGGTCATGCACGTGTTGACGAGGCACTCCCTCTACTATACTCAACGTAATACTGTATAAAATTAAGTTATGGGACAAAGCCAACAACCGTTGTTGTTTCAGGCTATCAACTTACGCTTTGTAGTCCAGGTTGCCAGTTCGAATCTCGTCTTTCAGATTTGTTAGTTTTAGGTCCAAATTTGATTAATGACAAGTGGGACCCCCGTGTGTTGTTTCGATATTTTAGTGTAGGATGGTTTTTTTGAACAAACACTTTGCGCGATTAGACAAGTAACGACACGACTTACACGTAATTTGCAAGTTTACGAAAAAAAATGATAGTGGCATAGAATATCACATCCACCTCACAGCTTAGATGCTATGGTGATACGAGTTTTTACACCGTTGGAAGTGAGATCCAATGGCTTGGGAGTAGTCTTGGTAATTATGCGCAATTTCCAAACTCTCCAAAGTTTTTTTTACAAATAAAACATTCAGGCCTCGTGTGTGCCGCTACATCTTCGATCCAACAGCTCCCCATTGCACATATTAGGTGCTCCCCGTAGCTTAATTACCCGCTATGGTGATATGAGCATCTAGGTCGTATGATCAATGATCAGATGGCATATGCGTAGTACTTGTACTTTCTGCGCATTTCCCAAACTCTCTCAGTCGTATATTGCAAAAACATTCAAACCTCCTACTGTGGGCCGTTAGATCTCAGTGAACTCGTATCACCATAGAATCTACGGTGCGGGAGCACCTCATATTCTCCCGTGCGAGAAAACATAAGCTGTTATCGCAGCTTGGATGCTACGGTGATACGAGCTTCGAGGTCGTCCGATCTGAGATCCAATGGCATCTGAACAGTCTTTGTGCTTGTAAGTAGTGGCCGAACTCTTTTGGGGCTTTTCTGCAAAAAACCATTCGAACCACCGAGGAGGTGTTGGGTCACAAATTTAACGGCTCCGAAGAGCTTGTATCACCAAAGCATCTAAGGTGTGGTAGCACATGATATTCTTACATACAGGAGAATATGATGTCCTCCTTCATCTTAGATTCTACGATGATACGAGCTTCGAGGTCGTTGGATATGGGATCCAAGGGCATCCGAGTAGTTTTTGTACAAATTGTGTGCAATTGTCAAACTCATCAAGGTTTCCTGTAAAAATATTAAGACACATCATGTGAGCTGCTATATCTCAGATCTACAAGCTCCAAGCAACTCGTATTGGCATATAGCATCTAAGGTATGGGGGCACATGATATTCTCCCAGGGAGGAGGGGTGGGGGGTGCACAGCCAATCGGTGGTTGGGAGTGTGGGGACAAATATAATCTAAACAACCCTAAACAAAGCTCCACAATTTTATATAAGGTCGAGGGGTTGACCCCCGACAATCATAGCTCCGACTAAACACAACATTTGCATGTACTGTAGTACTAGACTTAATATTCATGTTTCAGTTTCATGTTCATTTTAAATATTGAACTGAGGACCATGCATGTCTTACATTTTACTCCCTTCGTTCCTAAATATTAGTCTTTTTAGAGATTTCAAATGGACTGGCACATACGGATGTATATAGACATATTTTATAGTCTAGATTCACTCATTTTGCTCCGTATGTAGTCACTTGTTGAACTCTATAAAAGACTAATATTTAGGAGTAGAAGGAGTATTTTTGAATTCGTGTCATACATGCATGGTTTGGAAAAATAGATGCACTATACTTATTGGATTGTTGTTGTGTTCGTGCGTGTGTGTCTGTGTGTGTGTGTGTGTGCGTGTGTGTGTGTGTGTGTGTGTGCGGTCATATGCTTGATACATACAAAGTTTTTTCATGTCCATATTGTTCATCTTTTAAATTTGAATTTGCATTGGAAAACTTACTAGGGATACCATGAAATATGAAATCCACGTTGAGATCACTATATCACAAACTCACTCTAATTCAACAACTCGTCATAAATCAATTACCACGTTGAGATTAGTATTTGCAAGGAAAATACGGGCATTGTAATACACATAGATTCGTTCGGCAATTTAAAAGGTTCCTTTTGTATTCTCGAATGGTAGGACCCAATGGCGTACCACCCAGACCTTGGTTCATGTTGATCCTAAAAAAATAAAAAAAAACTGGGCTCGTGTCCTTCGGTGGTGTGCGTGGTACGCACATTAGGCAACCCCAACTAGTCGAGTCTTAGCGTTTCAAGTCGAAATATCTGGTGGCCAGAATTCCAGCCCTAGGAAATTCCCATCATGTCCCCGGTCTAGAATGACTACCGATGAACAATGGAGGGATGCTTTAGTAACTAGACAATGTTACCTACCGTGCCGAGCATGGTTCAATTCCCTCGGTCGCTGCTCATCAAGGTCACCCGTCAACTGCATTGCCTAGTACTACTACTACTACACCAGGATGAGCACATAATTGAGCCCGTTTGTTCGTGTCTAGTACTTGAGTTAATATATTAGGCAATGCACTGGTACAGAGGGATTATCCTTTTACTCTGCATATATAACTTGTCTGAAGTCTAACTAAGCAAAATGTTTGACCAAATCCTTTCTTAAGAAATACAACAGGACAGATGTATGGCTTGAAAATTTATTGCATGATGCATGTGATGATATTGTTTCGAATCCTGGATCTTAAATTTCAGAAAATCCAAAAGTGAGCATAAATTTTTGAAACTGAGCATGGTCACGTGATATGGCACAAATATTACTTTGTAAGTTTTTTCTTCAATTTGAGACAAGCTGCTTATGACAAGTTGCACAAATGAAGAGCAAAGGTATTTTGGAACAAAGACCTGTCACATTAAGGCAAACGCTTTTAGTATTGAAACCATGGGCGTTTACGTGCCACCACGAGTCCCCGCTTCTCATTGGCAGGTGCCGTCCGAGTAAGCGTGTGAGTCGACGGGAGGCGTGCGAGTAGACCGCTGCGCCGGCTGACAGGGAGGCATGCGAGCAGACCGCTGTGCAGGCTCACCGGGAGGCGAGCCCTTTGACCAGGCTCTGCCGCCCACCTTCGTCCAAACTGCTCCCACTTTTAATGTCGCTGGTGCCGCAGTTTAAAATCAACCCCGCACTACCCAGTATCGCAACAATCTTCTCTCTTCCTCTCCGATTCTCCCGTCGTCTACCTCCAACTAGCCTGACCTAAACGTACACCATGCCGCATCACTATGGTCTGCCCTTAGTCTTGCAGTTTCCTAAGGATGACACCCAGCCGGAGTCTCAAGAACATAAGGCGCTTTGGGACGAGCTTGAACTAGCCTTGCGGGATGACGCCGCGCCTGTCCCTGCTCCCGTTTCGGCTCCTGTCGCCCCGACTGCGCCAGCGCCCATCCCCGTGGCATTGATGGGCTGGGAGCCGCACATTGTCGCCGAGCTTGATCCCACGGGGTTCCACGAGGTCCCCGCCGACTTTCACGTGCCCGTGCACCTGCTAGCGCATGCGCCTGCGCATGCACTGACGTGCATGCCCGTGCCGGTGCACGTGCACCTGCCAGCGCATGCGCCTGCGCATGCACTGACGTGCGTGCCCATGCCGGTGCCCGTGCACATGAATGTCTCTGCCGTGTCATTGACAGCGCCTGTCCCCGTGCGGGTGCCAGTGCCCCCCTCAGCGGCATGGATGGCCGCCGTCGACCGCTTCCTTGCACCAATGTCAATCGCCTCCTCCCGCCAGTTGACTCGCTCTGAAGTCCAGAACATTTTGGCCTTCCTTGAAGCTAGGCCAACGTCCAGGAGTATGCCAATAACGGCGCAAGACGCCGCCGTCGCCGTCGGTCAGTGGCTCGACGACACACACAGCATGGCAGGGAGCCGCTTCCCACCGCAAGACGCCCCCTCCGCCGCCGCGTAATCTAAATTTGCCATGAAAAACGTTCGGATTGCCATGCTTAAAATCTGAATGTTTATCATTTCCATTTATTTTATATCGATCGTCGTATAATTTAAAGTCAGAGTCAGACTGAACGAAATCTATGGTTTGATCGATTGAATGTTCTGCTAGAGCCGTATCAAATTAAATATAAAACATCATCAAGCCACATGTATTCCTTGTCATCCAACGACCTAGACTGCTTCAATGTCGAGCCCTCAACATGTTTAGCATGCAGTTAATTTCATGCCAAAAATAGTACTAATTACATAATAACACACAAATAATATCCTACTTAATATCCGCATGCACTTAATATACTTCCAAATTAACGTGCATTGCACATACACACTGACTAGTGTTGCTAGTACGTGAAACTGGTGCCGTAACTTGTGAACGCGTCCAGATACGGTCAACGACAACATCGCCCGTGAGTTCATCGTGTTTGCCCGTGCGTCTAAACGCAGAAGGGGAGGAGAGAGAGAGAGCACACATGGAACCCACCAGTAAGTGAAGGCAAATAGTACTAAAAATAATATTACATGTTATCCATTGAATAGGCTGTGGTAATATAAAAACATTATGTGAACAAAGGGGGTACAACAAACATTGCTGTTCTACGTATGTTGCCTATTGACATGCGGCTTGAAGGCCCGGTTGCATGTTCGATCCTCGTCCTTTATTTTTTAATTTGTATATGGCTCCAAATTTGTTTCATGGCATGTGGGCCCCTCGGTGTGTAGTTTGTAGCACTTTAATTTGTGGGTCGAAATTTGCTCCATTCCAAGTGGACTATCGATGTGTAGTTTTGTAGCTTATTTATAATAATTAAAGAGAACAATAGAGTTTTTTGCAATAATACCATGGTCCGACGTTGAAGGCGAGAAAGGACGTGCGAGAGAGCGATGACCGAGCCAGAGGGAAATCAACTAGGGGAGTTGCGGGGGTTGCAACGGTGTTTGGAGTAGTTGTGGGCCGAATGCTATGAAAATATAATCTAAACCGACCAGAATAAATGCCTACACAAATTAATCCAAGGTTGGAGTGCCCCTCGCAATGTAAATAGCTCCGGATTTGAGAGGGATGGAGAGGTACCTTCAATGCGTGGAAGATATGGTGTGAGAAAGCGAGGTCAATCGAGAGACATATAGATGGAGAGACAAAGTGAGTGTGGTCCTACATTCATTAAACAGATATATATGCTCTAGAGAGATATTGTTCGATTGAGCTTTTGGCAAGGGTGAGGGATGTAAGATAGAGCTTGAGAGATGATCCAGTCACAGACGTGTAGATATATTTTGTGCGTGGGAGGAAGCAAGGTCAATCGGTCACATAGGGTTGTCGTGCGATCGAAAGAGTGAGATGGGTTGGAGAGAGTGACCTAGATAGACAATGTGCGTGAGAGAGTATACAATGTGAATAGGTCAAATTGGGCTCAAACATGGTGATATATCGTTTTTGTTCGAGAAAGAGCAAGGTCAATCGAGACATTCAGAGAGAGAGAGAGAGAGAGAGAGAGAGAGAGAGAGAGAGAGAGAGAGAGAGATTGAGTGAGCGTGGCCCGCCATGAGGTCAAAAGAGTGGGGGAGGCTTGGATGGACTGACCTAGATAGACAATCTGCGTGAGAGAGTACAGAGTGTGTCGATCGAGGCCCGAACAGGGAGATATATCATTTGTGTGTGAAAGAAAACGAGGTTAAACGAGACTCATATAAAGAGAGCGAGATTGAGCGAGTGTGGCCCGCCGTGCGGAAGAAAGTGTGAGACAGTCTCGAGGGAGTGACCTAGATAGACAATGTGTGTGCGTGCGCACGAGAGGTTGGGGGGGCTAGATAGGCAATGCATGTATTTAGCGCAAGAGGGTGAGAGGGAGAGGGAGAGGGAGAGAGAGAGCTCGGCATGGGGTGCAATGGCGGGTGTGTGAGGTACAGGGGTTGTGTAGTTGACAGACTTAGAGATCGAAACATGGAGAGAAAGAATGAACGTGTGTTGGAAGCCGATAGCTTCCTAAGGTGGTTAGGAGAGGAAGATCGACCGATACAGGAAGTATGTAGCGTGTGTGTGTGGGGGGGGGGAGCTAAAAACAACACTTGAATGTACATAGTACGAGACTTAATAGCAATGTTTCAATTCGATGTACATTGTAAGATCTGAACTGAGGACCATGCATATGGGTAATTATTTCGAATTCGTGCCATACTAAGTTTCGAAAAGTTGGCATTGACTCAATTTGTTGTGCTTTTTTGTAGGTCATATGTTTGAATCCATCCAAAAGTTTTCTCACCACCATGGTGTTCATCATATACATATGAATTTGTATTCAAAAAGTAGCATGGATACAGTGAAATGCGAAATCCACGTTAGAATTGGAGATCGCTATGTGACACACACTCTAATTCAAATAACTAGTTATGTGACACACTCTAATCCACGTTAGCGTGGATACCGTTTCGATTTTTTTTTTCAAATAACTCCTCATTAATTAATTTATAGTACTCCCTCTGTTAACTTTTATAAGACCTTGAAGACATTTTAGACAATGTGCAAAACAGTTCATTTTAAGTTGTCTGAAACGACTTACAAAAGTGAACGCAGGGAGTATCTCGTTTTGAATGACTAATTATTGCAAGGAAAACACGGGCATGGTAATACATACAGATTCGTTTGCATTCTCAAATGTAGGCGCACCAGGCAGACCAGGGTCGTGTCAGGGTGGATGCTGCTTCAGTGCCTTAAAGGCACCTGCCCTTAGGTCACTGACATTTGGGCCAGCCACCTATTGGGCCCACATGTCATGGACACAAAGGCAGGTCCCTTAAGGCACTGAAGCATAGTCCTATCGGGGTGGTCGCGTGTGTCGGACGGACGCGTAGCACCCAGCCACCCACCCCCTCCCTCCCTCCCCCACTCCCCCACCCCCACCCCCCCACCCCAAAAAAGGATGACGACAAAATAAGTTCACGCTTCCACATTTTGGATTGAAATATCTGGCGGCCCCAATTCCAGCCCTGCAAAATCTCTCTTCTCCACCATCCCATTTCGCGCCCAGATTGCTGAAATCCCTAATTCGCCGCCAACCCAAGCAAAGTTCCAATCGCCCCTCGTCTCGTCTCTTTCCCCACCTCTGTGTCGGACGACGACAACGAAGACGACGGTCGCGCTTCACCACCGCACCGGAGCTACCTCGTCTACGCCCTCGTCCACCGCACCGGGTGGTCCACCGACAACGTCGGCCGCCGCAACCGACGTGCCTCACAGACACCGACTTCCACCGCATCAGGTGCGCTTGACCAACACCGTCTCCCAGCTCACCGGGGCTACTTCACCAAGCACATCATTGCACCTCCACCCCCCAAGGCCGTTGGGGCTTCACCAACGGTCTCGTCCACCGCATCATAGCGCTCCGCTGCCACTCAAGATCTGCATCCGTGCGCGGCCAGCCAACGCCAGCACATCACCCTCAATGGCTCTGAAGTGACCCGCACTCTAGCTAGGCGAGCATGCCCAAACGCCGCCCGAACTAGGTATCCACACATCACTCCCTTGTGCACTGTTCTGATGATGTTTGGATATCCTTTCACTGCTCTCTTAGCTTACACGCCTATGCAACTCTGACTTTGATTCTTATTTCTTCTGGAGATATCATCTGAAACAAGCAAATCCATTTTTTAGTGAAGCATGACGGTGCTACGGGATCTGGTACACATCATGCACACCCGTATAACCTTGTAAGTATCTGTCCTCCGGTACAACATCAAGGTCGATTCCTCTTATTTGATCAACCATTCGCCATGTCAAAAATGCAGAGGGGGATGCAAGGAGCACAAGGCCTGCACATCCAAGCAAGTGGTAACATGGACTTGTACATGGAACATCCCAAGTGCAAGCAGAGATGCAGTGAGCATGTACAACGAGCTAGCGTAAGTCCCTGCATTTCATTTAATTCGTACTGGCATTCGTGTATGATTTGTGTGCACTGGCGGATCCACAAATTCTAGTTACCAGGGGCGAACATTTAACTTAAAAAATACGAATGCACTTGCACTCTGGAAACCAAGATAACTTGAGAAATGTGAAGCTACATGCACTTTGAAAACCAGCTAATGATCCAAAGTAGTTCAGATTATAAACACTAAATGATGCAAGCACCAAAAAACACAAAATGCAACATGGTGGACTACAAACATGGTCTGTACCTGCTTGAATTATTTGTTCTCTGGCTGAAAATATCGAAGTGTAATTGCACCTATAACCAGTGCGCAAACTGCATATCAATATATCTATCCTGCACAAGTATGCCAATAGTTTCAAACAACATATTAGAAAAATATTTATGCTATGTTGTCATGATACGGGGACTTTCTGGTAGATGGCCTCGATGTTTCCTCAAGTTATGAAAATGCACTATAATTTGCTTGTCATCAATGCTTGCAAATCTCCGTCTCTCTCAGCATAGCAGATCATCATTAGACACTAAATCCTTCAATGAGCTTGCAAAATGCTTGCATTAGATCCCTCATTAGACATTATATGTTCATCACCAGGAGCATGTAAAATGTTTGCATCAAATCCTTCATGAGCAGTCTGTTCATTAGACACTTCAGGTTCAAGAACAACATGAGCTTGTATGTTTGCACCGGAAACTTGATTAGATACATCAGATTCAGTCATTTCAGTATTGATTGGGGGAGTTATAAAATAAGTAGAAATTGGTTTCATTTTCTCATAGATTCCCTACATACAAGCACTTTTACAACACCGTCAGGTTTAACTATTGGCCACAAATTGAAGAGTTGAACTAGATATAATCAGGGATGTGATGTACCTGCTTGTTACGCATGCTACTCTTGCAAGCTACGACTGTCCGTTTGCGCAAGCTCGATGCCATGCTTGTGCTGCCACCGCTGCCACCCACGGAGGCTACACCTAGGGTTGGATCTTCATCTTCCTGTCCTTCCGTTCGCTTGAAGCCCGGCGACCGCCCTCCAACGAGGGTGCGAGGAAGTGTTGTGTCAGTCTATCCAGCGGCGGCTAGGTTTGGAGCGAACCAGACTGGAGGCTGGAGCGAATGAATTGGGATTTTTCCTGCTGTCGATCGATATGGGAGGCGCTCGTTTGGGCCGCGAGGCTGCTATAGAGCCTGCCTTGCACTTATGTTATTGGCCCATCCAAATTGAAACATTTTTCTTCATTTTTTACATTGCCTGCTCGTGCATTGGGACGAACAAAACTAGTGTGGGCCAACCTGGACGACTCAAACTAGGTGCACACTTTCCAGCCACCTGAGGCGGCCGCCCATACCAGCCCTATGGTGGCGTCGCCCCTTTTTGCGTGTATGATTGGGTAGTGAAAATATTCCAGTGGCGCTTTTGATTTACCCACAGAATGGTTGAATTGCTTGTTTCTATGAACTGAGTTCGCCAATAATGTGAAGGATGCCAGTCTTTTCATCCTATTGTAGATTGCTTAGATCTCGATATGCCAAAAGTAATCACATGAAATATACAGTAAAAGCCAGTGTGTTGTGTGTGGCTACAACTAGTCTGACTACACGTCCTCATATAACATATCAAGGACGCACCATCTTACCAGATTAACCATTCGACTTACCAATGCAGTGTGGGAAGAAAGAAGTATTGTGACTGCGTATCCAAGCAATTGATGCCATGGACTCCTTTGTACAACCTTGTAAGAGAAAAAGAAGTTGCAGTGTGCCTGTACAAAGAACTTGCGTAAGTTTAGTTACCTGCTTCTCGGAATTTTAGTTAGCCACTTATTGCAAAATTGTTCAATTACGTTGCTTGGCTTAATTTAGTTTGCTACTAATTACATAATGCCACAGCCTGTTAATCCTATTGTAGACTGCGCCTATCCATGTGTTTGATACTTACGGTTAAGAATTACTTGTTTGCATTAACTTAAATAGCTACTTGTTTGTTTAACTGCTTTGCTGCTGCAACAACAGGTTACAATGATGTTAATAACTACTTTTCAGCATCCAATTGAAACTCTTTAATTCCTTGTTTGTTTAACTGGTTTGCTGTTATAACTCCCAGTTGAGATGTTTTGCTAACTTCAACTTTTCTGAATCCAATCGGAACTTTAATGGCAAAACAGGTTAGCCCAAGATCAAAGAGCGAGGTCCCCATGGACGTTGCATCATCCCACAGCAGTGGCACCGTCCCAATCATGCATTATGAATTGCGAACTGCTGATGCTCTAGAGGCTAAACTAGTGTTAGAAAGAGATCCTGCTTTTGCACTTAGAGATGAAGTTGACATGTTGAGGAAGCAAACAGCACAATCACAAGCAGTACTCAAGACAACCATTAAATATTTCGTGGATTTCAAAACGAAGCAAGCTGAGACTAGCCAGATTGTTAAGGTCATGAAGGAAAAAAGGAAATTAAATTCCTACTTGGTAAATCATAGGTGAAATGTTCTTTCCATCGTTGAATATCCTTTGTGTTGTTTGTTCATGTAATCAATCAAACCATTTGTTTTATAGATCATGTAATAATTGTCTTTTGTTTTTTGTATTTTGGTTTGTAATTTTATTTGAGCACAAGTCTGTATTAATTGATAAGACTCAGAGACATTTCATTTGGATTGTTGTGCCAGACCTACAAATATGCCAATCGGGCTGAATGTGCATTCAGCAATAATAGTAGTATAGATGGACCATAAGTGCCACGCATCGGAAAGGGCCAAGATGCTGGCTAAAAAAAAGGATGTTGTTGTAGCCAAAAAAAAGTACAGCGGCCTGGCTTATGTATGTTAGTTGATATTATTGATCCATATACTCTATAAGTGTTTATATGTCTGTTAGTTCTATACATTCTTGGTTGATTGACTCGGTATTTGAATCTTGATACATTGCTTGTGTACATATCTAAATGGGAGTACACATTATGTTGCGTGTGACATTTGAGTTGGACATGAAGTGTTCCAATATTCGAATTCACCTTAAACTGGATTCTAGCTTCTGAATTTGAGTATCGGCATTTGTAAACCATATTCATATATGATAGTGGAATACACCTTTGTCGTCCTTTTGAAGATATATAAGAACATATAGAATGATTTATAAAGATTCATATAGGAATACAAAATGGATTCAAATTTAGTTGCCAGGGTAAACGTGGATGCTTATTGTCCCAAAATTCAAAAGAAGCGGCAAAATGTCCACTCCCACGTCGGCTGCCTGAAGCCAAGTGTTTGGGAGATGGAATACCCATTACACGGACAATCCATCGGCCCGATTTCCACTGCTCTAAATAGGGGTAGGTTAGTAACTTCAATTAGACGTGACACGACCGCCTCTGAGCCCATTCCAACACGGTGGGTGTCAAACATGGGCGGCAAAACACATTTGATTCAAGCTCGTCCGAAAGACCTCTATTTCTCCCTCCATTCCCCTTTCTCCCTCCATTCCCCATTCATACACGGTGGGTGGCAAAACAAACTCGACTTGGCCGAAATCGATGTAGGCAAATATTTTCAATAGGGACAGGTTTGTAACTTCACTCAGACGTGACACAGTCGCCCTACCTGTCAGCCCCGTTCATACACCGTGGACACCAACCATGGGCGCCAACCACCCTCTCCTCGCCCAAAATCGCTCTGGGAAAATATTGGCGAGATGCGAGATTACCGTCCTATCCCCAACCGACGAGACGTCCAAATTTTAAACGGGAGCTAAGTTCGTAACTTTCCCATATTTCAGACAGGCGCGTCCAAAAAACATGGTTCCCCGTACCTCTTCCTCCATTTTCCCGTTCATACACCGTCTGTGCTTGTACACCATCCCCACACCAGCCTCCGTCCGCCACCCCATCCATCGCCGCCGTCCTCCACCACATCCATCGCGACCGTCCTCCACCTTGTCGGAGCGCCTACCGAGACCGCGTCGTCCACTGCTAGAGATGGACGTTTCTCATCCACGGCGACGGACCAATAGCCTTGCATCACGTCCTCTCGCTTCATCGTGTCGTCGTCCTCTTTGCGGGGGCCGCTCACCCAACCTTCTCTTCCACCGCAATGGGATTTATCCCCGGATGCACCCGTCTACCATTGCAGATCTGCTTCAACACCACCAACAGCCATCGCACCCCAGATGCCTACACGGCGCCGCAAGAGAGGTGGTACTTCATATCTCCTCAACTTTTTGATCTCAACCAGAAAATAGATCTTAACTTGGTTACTCTACTTTCTTTTCAGCTCTTAGAATTTAGTTCTTAGTTCGAAGCAGACAATGGATGCTAAATATCATTTCTCTGGTTTGCAGCTTCAAATCTGCCATGGCACAGTCATAATACTGTTTAATTGATCATGCTGGTTCCGTGGTGGTTTCTTTAATAGAAATCGCAGGGGAAACCCTCTTTTGCTAAAAAAAATATATGCTTTGAGTTTCCCCCTTTTATGATCACTATACGATTAGTATACGTGCTTCGGGTCATAATAACACTGCTCCACCCATCAAGCTAAGCAAGCTTAGTTGTTCAAATATGAATCTGATATTATTAAAACAGAGTCGTTTAACTGGTCAGCTAAATGTTCCTAAATTAGTTTTGAAAAATGCATGTTCGCCGCTCGGGTGTGTGTCTCTACAGGGTGCCCACGGTGGGCCGGCCCACCCTGGGATTTTGGGTCATCCTAGGCCCCGATTCCCCTCTGTTCTGTTGCACGCTTCCGATCTCTACTCGCCCCCAGCCGCCTGCCTTGCCGGCGACTTGCCGTCCCTAGATGGCATGACTCTAGGAGGAGACGACGGACTAACAGGAGGTCAGGAGCCACTCGCCCAACAGCTTCACCGCTGCCCGGGTGTGCCATCGTGCCTACCTTCCCAGTCCGTTCAGGGCTCAGGCGTGCAACACCCACCAAGCCAACACAATTTATCCTGAGATACATCCTCAACACTCAGCAGTCACTCCTCATCACCCATTTTCTAATTTATTCATTACTCATTAGGCAGGACTGTCATTAGGGTTTGTTGTGTGCTCAGTGCTACCTACACTTAATGGTTCAGATGTATTTCGGTAATCTTTAGTACCTCTAAAGTTCACAGGGTTTTCAAAATTCCGGCCCACGGAACAGACACTAGTCATTTTGGATTGTTGGTCATAGTGACATTAACCCAGATTACTACTGCAAGCCACGTTTGTTGACAATTTTACTTGTCTTTCTTACTCATTCAATATAATATCCAATTATTCACGTCGATTAGTTGCAAACAATAAGTGCTAGACAAACTTATTTATTTAGATTTTGGACGGTCTCTTACTGCAGTTACAATTTTGCATACTTGTCCTAGTATGCTCACAAGTAAATGATTGATTCACTACATCTATGCTTGCCTTGTCATATTTGTTTCCAACATTCTTTTAGGGTGGACCACCCTGTTTCTAAATACTGGAACCATAGACATGAGTGAATATTATTTCTCTATGTGATCTCTTCCATCATGTGTGGGCAACGAACACTGCATTGTACAGAAAGAAAGTGTCATTTCCAGCTTTTACATAGGTTTCGATCTTTTACATGGAATACAATCTGCCTACTTGCTTCATGTCGCACTACCAACACTCCATCCTTGAAGCTAAACATTATGCCACTCATAATTCCTTAGTTTATTTGTTCAATACGAATTTCGTATGATTCTAATGTTCCTACTTCAGTTTTGAAATATGTGTCTGCCTGTTATAGAGACATAAGGGGTTTGTATTTCTGTGTGTGGTCTGGTCAGCACGGTTGGGGGGTGAACTTTGCATATGCAGGGGTTTATAGGGACACACTCTTCGAGTTGAATCCACAATGCATTCCATAGATAATCTGACTACTTTTTGTCGGCGTTCTGGGAACGGGGGTCCCCAGACTTGCCTGCCTGCAGCCTGCGGCGTGGCTCAACCGAAGGCCCAGTGCAGCCCAGCTTCATCAGCTCAAGCTCAAGACCCTCGCGATGGGCCAAGCCTCGCGGGGCGGACGGCAGGAAGCTTCCTCAGGAGCAACCTCTTCAGGCAGGCTCGCGAGGAGGCGGAGAGATCAAGGCAGGGCACCTCACGAGGATCCCGCGATGCAAGCCATGATGATCGAGACCAGGCGAGCGCCATGCGCGCGCCGGCCTATGCAGTGTCCTAGTTTCCCCTTTGGTGCAAAGGGGGCAAGCACAGGCCAAGGCATCAGGCAAAGGTTACCGTTTCGGTGCAACAAGACCAAGACCAGCAGAGCGGCAGGATGGAAGTTATCGTGGAGCCCACGATGGCGTCACCGCCAGAGTCTTTGGCAGTCGAAGACCAACTTTAGTCAGGATAAGTGTACTAGATGTTCTCCTTCAAAATGGCCAATTGTTGGCGCCCTTCCCGCTCATTATTTGGGAAGAGGCCTAGGGCCTCCCTCTATAAATAGTACTAGCCACCACCGTAGAGGGGAGGATCGAGATCGCGCATAGACCAGAGAGAGAGAGAGAGAGAGGGGACTGAACTCACCCAAGCAGTTCATCGCACTAGCTCAAGAACAGCCCTCGCGAGGCTGTTCTCCCTTTGTACTATTCATCATCAGCCCCTGAGGCAATCCACCACACCACACACTGGAGTAGGGTATTACACCACAATGGTGGCCTGAACCAGTATAAACCTCGTGTCCCTTGTGTGTTCTTCTTTCTAGCCTAGATTCCTTGCGAGGCCTCGAGACACATGCTAGTAGGGGAAAGATCTTCGTGCGCACCCGAGAGTTCGAACCTCAAGGGTCTGCCGGAACCCGAAATACGACATTTGGCGCGCCAGGTAGGGGTGCGCCAAAGTTCTCCCTTCCTTCGACCCGCTCTCCACCGACATCGCGTTTCTCCCTCATGGCGGACAACGCGCCGACCGCTCCGGCAGCCGATGCCAGCACTGGGGCCAGCGGGCTCCGAGCCTTGGCCCCCGCCTTGCGACAGGTGCATTGGTCGCGCAAGTTCAAGCCAGAGATGCCACCGCGCTACAACGGCGCAACGGATCCGCTGGTTTTCCTGTTGGCGTACGAGGAGGCCGTCCTCAAGGCCGGGGGCGAAGACAGGGTGATGGCCAACTAGTTTCCCATGGCCCTCGCCGGTGTTCCACGCATGTGGCTGCTCCACCTACCGATGGCTTCTGTAACCTCCTGGGGGAGCTGCGCGACCTCTTCCTCGCCCATTACGCTGCGCCAGTGCGCCCGGTCATCGCAGCTCTCTTGGGCGGTTCACAGGAACCACCTTCGGGCCGCCACATCAAGCTGTTCACCCGCCAGATCGGCACTGCCTCCAAGCACCGAGAAACCCCCCTGGGCTGGGTGGCGCCCAAGGCCGATCTGACCTTCAGCTCGGATGATCACCCCTCCAACCCAGCCTGTTCGGGCGCGCTCCCGATGCTATGCACCCTCACCATCTGCCAAGTGGCCGTCACCAGGACCCTCGTCGACGGTGGTGCTGGCCTCAGCGTGCTCTCGGTGGAAGCCTTCAGCCTCCTCCACGTGCCGCCAGGGCGGCTTCAGCCCAGCAGGCCCTTCTCGGGCGTCAGAGGCGGTTCCACCGGCTCCTTGGGACAGATCCGCCTCCCGGTGACCTTCGGCACCTACGACAACTTCCGCACGGAGCTGATCAACTTCGACATCGCCCCCATCGGTCTCCCGTACAACGCCATCCTCGGCTACCCAGCCTTGGCCCGGTTCATGGCCGCGACTCACCCGGCGTACAACCTCATGAACATGCCCGGGAGCAATGGTGTCCTTACCGTGTCCAAAGACACTGGGGATGCGTTGCAGGCGCTCAAGCTTGCTTTCAAGACGGCCGCGCTAGCGCAACCCGCCAGCACAGATGTCCTCGAACCCAAGGGGGCTGCGCCAGCTAAAAAGAAGCAGCTAGTCAGCCAAGACAAGGCGGAGACCAAGCAGGCACCGGTCGATGAGGACGGACCCACCGGCGCTACCTTCACCATAGGCTCCAACCTTGAGCGTGAGCAGGAGGAGGCCCTGGTCAGGTTCCTGCGCGCGAACAAGAAGGTGTTTGCATGGGAGCCTAGTCAGCTGGCAGGGGTCCCAAGGGATGTAATTGAACATCATCTCAACATGTGCCCCAACGTGCGCCCCGTGAAGCAGAAGGCAAGGCGGCAGTCCACTGAAAAGCAGGCCTTCATCGTCCAAGAGACCCGCAAGTTAGAAGCAGCAGGAGTCATTCGTGAGGTCCGCTACCCTGATTGGCTGGCCAACCCTGTTGTCGTGCCAAAAAAGGGAGGAAAGGAACACATGTGTGTCGACTTCACCAACCTCAACAAAGCCTGCCCACAGGATCCATTCCCGCTCCCTCGCATCGACCAGATCATCAACTCTACCGCTGAATGTGACCTATTTTGCTTCCTGGATGCCTTCTCGGGCTATCATCAGATCAATATGGCGGTATAGGACGTGGAGAAAACGGCCTTCCTAACCCCGTGTGGAGTATACTGATATACCTGCATGCCATTTGGGTTGCGCAACATAGGCGCGACCTTCCAGCGGCTGATGCACATTGCCCTGGGCCGACAGCTTGGGAGGAACGCTGAAGCTTACGCCGATGACATTGTGGTGAAGTCTCGGGAAGCGAAAACCCTGATACAGTACTTGGAAGAAACCTTCGCGAGCCTCAATGAAGTGGACCTGCGGCTCAACCAGGAGAAGTGTGTGTTTGGAGTCCCCTCGGGCAAGCTCCTGGGCTTCCTCGTGTCCCACAGGGGCATCGAGGCCAACCCAGAGAAGGTCAAGGCAGTTGAAGACATGAGCCCGCCGAAGACCCTCAGGGAAATGCAGAAGCTCACCGTGTGTGTAACCACGTTAGGACGTTTCATCTCCAAGCTAGGGGAGCGAGCACTGCCTTTCTTCAAGCTGATGAAGAAGAAGGGCCCCTTCGAATGGACTAAAGAGGCTGACAAGGCATTCCAAGATCTCAAGAGGTACCTTACCAGCCCTCCGGTGATGGTAGCTCCACGCCCTCGGGAGCCCTTGGTGCTCTACCTTGCAGCCATCCCCTATTCCGCCAGCGCAGCCCTGGTGGCAGTTAGAAAGGAGCGCCGAACCATGGCCGCAGCCGCAGTCCCAACCGAAGCAGAGCAAGGCCAGGAAGGCCTCGCGAAGACCACGACTGCGACAGAAAAGGATCAGCCTCATCAGGGGAATGCACCCGGAGCAGAGGTGGCCCCCTCAGGCGACCAAGCGCTGGGGGCCACGTCGTCTCAGGAGGTACCTCAACCTCTAGAGGACGCAGGCCGCGCCAGCACCCTCAACCTCGTCGAGCACCCGGTATACTTCGTCAGCACGGTGCTGCGGGACGCGAGGGCGCGGTACCCCATCCCCAAAAACTCCTCCTCGCACTACTAGTGGCCTCGCGCAAGCTGCGGCACTACTTTCAAGGTCATCCCATCAAGGTCGTCTTAGCCTACCCCCTGGAAAGGGTACTCAGGAGCCCCAACTCAGCTGGGAGGGTTGCCGAATGGAACATCGAACTGCAAGTGTTCCAGCTAGAATTCAGCATGACTAGGGTCATTAAGGGAGTTGCGCTTGCAGATTTCATGGCGGAATGGACAGAGGCACCGGGGCTCAAAACGGGCAAGGATTGGTCGCTCTCCCCAGGAAGTGAAGCGCCGGACGGCTGGGTGATGTACTTTGATGGAGCATTCTCACGGCAGGGCGCGGGGGCTGGCGCAGTGCTCATATCCCCCACTCAGGACAAGCTTTACTATGTCGTGCAGTTCTGCTTCCAGCATGGGGAGAAGGTCTCCAATAACATAGCAGAATATGTGGGCCTGATAGCGGGCTTGAAGGCTGCCGTCGCCTTGGGGGTAAAGTGAATCACCATCAAGGGCGATTCGCAGCTCCTCATCAACTTCTCCAACAAAGTATATGAGCCGAAGGACGAGCACATGGAAGCGTATCTCGCGGAGGTCCGCAGGATGGAGAAACAGTTTTGGGGGTTGGAGTTACAGCGCGTGCCCCGCGGCACCAACCCAGAGGCTGATGACATCGCCAAGAGGGCATCCAGGCGGCTGCTTCAGGACCTGGCGTCTTCGAGGAGCGACTCTTCAAACCTTCGGCGGCACCATCGCTATCAAGCACTGCACAACCTAGGGAGGATCTCCCTCAGCCTCCCGCCTCGGGAGCCCCAGCCCGTGGCCTGGCCTCAGGGGCACGCTTGCTCCTGGCGCTGGAACCTCAGGAAGGATGCTGGACCGCAGAGTTCAAGGACTACTTGATGCAAGGGACCCTTCCGGAGAAGGAGGAGGACACGGACCGTGTGGCACGGTAGGCCACGGCCTACTGCATCAAGGACAGAGAGCTCTACCGGAAGCGAACAAATGACGTGTCCTTACGTTGCATTTCCAGGGAGCAAGGAAGGGAGCTGTTGGCAGACATACACGGTGGAGACTGTGGGCACCACTCATCATCACGAACCCTCATTGGGAAGGCATTCTGCAGCGGGTTCTACTGGCCCACAACGCTCAACGACGCCGTCGAGCTGGTGAAGGCTTGTGAAGCCTGCCAATTCCACGCCAAGCAGATCCATCAGCCAGCTCAGGGCCTGCAGAATATACCCCTCTCATGGTCGTTCGCAGTTTGGGGGCTGGACATCCTGGGCCCGTTCCCTCGGGCGCCAGGGGGCTATCATTACCTCTATGTTGCCGTGGACAAGTTCACCAAGTGGGCTGAGGTGGAAGCTGTCAGCACCATTCCAGCAGGCTCCACAGTCAAGTTCACCAGGGGCCTCGTGAGCCGATTCGGGGTGCCTAACCACATCATCACCGACAACGGTTCGCAATTCACCAGCAATCTCTTCAAAACATATTGTGCTAACCTTGGAATGCAGATATGCTACGCTTTGGTAGCACATCCCCGAAGCAACGGCCAGGCTGAGCGAGCCAACGTGGAAGTCCTGAGGGGCCTCCAAACCCGGACCTTCAAGAAGAAGCTGGAGGCCTGCGGCAGAGGCTGGTACGACGAGCTCCAGTCTATGCTGTGGTCTATCCACACAACCACGACCAAGTCAACTGGCAAAACCCCGTTCTTCCTTGTCTACGGAGCTGAGGCCGTCCTCCCTCACCAGGTCAGGCATCATTCCGCACGAGTCCTGGCGTTCGATGAGACACAGCAGGACGCCATGCGGGAGACGGATCTCGTGCTAGGGGAGGAACGTTGTTGAGAGGCCACGCTGCAAGTGGCAAGGTATCAACAGGCGCTGCGACGATACCACTGCCGCAACATCCGCCCCAGAACTCTTGAGGTAGGGGACCTCGTGCTCAGACGGGTCCTCTCCAGGGAGGGATTGCACAAGCTCTCTCCCATGTGGGAGGGCCCATTCAAGGTTGTTCATGTTTCCAGGCCCGGCTCCACACGCTTGGAGACCCAGGAGGGGGTACCCATCCAGAACGCGTGGAACATTCAACATCTCCGAAGGTTCTACCCTTGAGCAAGGTCCGGTGCCTGTGAAGAATGCCAATGCCTGTGAAGCTGCCGCTTTTTGGAAAAGGCCCGGTGCCTGTGAAGAAGGCCAATGCCTGTGAAGCTGCTGCTTTTTGGAAAAGGCTCGGTGCGTGTGAAGAAGGCTAATGCCTGTGAAGAAAGCCAATGCCTGTGAAGCTGCCGCTTTTTGGAAAAGGCCCGATGCCTGTGAAGAAGGCCAGTGCCTGTGAAGCTAGCCGCCCGTGACACTCTCACGTAATAATGAGTGGGGTTGTACACGCCCCGGAGTCTCCGGAGTGCCGCCCTTGGGCCTCGGGGGCTCCCGCCCACGCCCAGTGGTCGCACTTAGCTCCGCGCTGGTGAGAAGACGTCGAAGACTAGATTAGGTGCCGGACGCGGCTCTTTCATTTGCTTTCTGCAGTTGGCTTGTTCGTTCCTATTTGAAGTTTTAATGGAGCTATTGTCGTCCCTAGCTTGTGGCTCTTTGTCTTTTTCGCTCACTTGCCTCGTTTTCTCTTGCGCAAGTCTCGCGAGGGAGTTACGCGGGCGCCCTCGCGAGTGTTTTCTGCCCCGGTCATTTGAAGCTTTCCTATCCAAGTCCACTACGGGAGCACCCCTCCCAGTCCGTGCCCCACGGGCGTCGCGACGTGAGCACAGGACCTGGGTCGGTCGCCCGCACAACCAAGACCGGAAGCTACCCTTCTTGACTAATCCTTGTAGGGCATGAAGCGCACGGCAAGGCCTCGGCCTCGGGAGGCGAAGACTGCGGCGAGCCTCCTCGAGTTAAGTAGTTCTCGCACACGGGCATGCGGCAAGGGAACACAGCACAGAAATAGCGAAAACAGCACAATAATTAACAGCAACAATTCAACACGCCCCCGCGGGGCCCTATACTACTTTCTTTTTGCGTAGGGAAGGAAGAAAAACAAAATAGGCACGACTCGCTCGGCACCAAATCGCGGCGAGGGCTCATACTGCCTCTGGAGCTCAGTCAGATTCCTCCTCTCACTTCACCGAGGCGCGACAACGGACTGACCCGCTACCTTCCCCTAGGCGGGCGCAACAGCGCGGGGGCTGGTCGCGGCCAGCACTGGAGGAGCGGCTGTCCGAAGGAGAGTCGCCGAAGCTTGGCGAGCCCCGAGCGCTGCTGACCACGCGCCTGCTGCCATCTTCATCCTGATCAGCGTCGGGTCTGGGCACACGGCCACGGTCATCGTCTTCGGGGCAGCACCCAGCACGGTGACCGTCTTCCCCGAACACCCTCACATAGAGGGTGGCATCGCCGTCGAACATGAAGTGCAGGGTGCACCGCCGGCTCAGGCCACGCACGCGGGCAAACGTTTGCCAGCCGCGGGTCAGGGCCGCATTACCGGGGACGGAGACCTCCAGCGAAGCCCAGGAGGCCCTGTTGCAGCAACTGTCCGCCTGAAGCCAGAGGCCGCCCGAAGCACCAGCCGGAAGTTCACCTGCAAAGAAGCAGGGAAGCTGGAGCGAGGTGCTGGCCGGGTCCACCGACCGCACGACGAACTCTGGAAGCACCTCCTCCGAGCGGAAGCGCGGCCTAGGGGGTCGCGCAGCCACGGCGTGCCTCCCACCAGCAACAGGGCACTCATCGCCGTGCAGGGGACCGCCTCCACGACCGTGGGAAGCAGCTACTGGAGCCGCAGGATGCTTGCAAGGACGGCCCCGGCTGCGCTTGGTCGGAGGAGAGTCAGGCCCTTCCTGACGAGCCTTTCCCTTCTCCACGACCGAGAACCTCTTCGGCGGCGCCATGGGGATGGCGAGTAGCCGGGCTAGAGAGAAAGGAGTACCAGGAAGGAATGAACTGAAAGGGCTCACGCCGTTCTGTACTTATAGCCGGAAAAGGCCAACCGCCGGCCTCCACGATCGCAGGTAATCATGACCCGTTTTTCCATGCTGGAACTTGTCAAGTCATGCGGTTGCCGAGGCGTCGTGGGGAGGCGGAGACGCCCACGACCAAACAATCGCCACGTGGCGCCCAAGGCCGTAGGCTATTGGGGCCCGCGGCGCTGTGCACTTGCCCCTTCGCTTCTCTGCTAAGCCAAGTCTGGGCGCGCCTTGGGCCCGGGGGCTACTGTCGGCATTCTGGGAACGGGGGTCCCCAGACTTGCCTGCCTGCGGCTTGCGGCGTGGCTCAAGCGAAGGCCCAGTGCAGCCCAGCTTCATCAACTCAAGCTCAAGACCCTCATGAGGGACCAAGCCTCGCGGGGCGTGTGACACTCCAAAAATTTTGGTGGTTTGTTTTTCAAAAGAGCCTTGCTTGGTTTGAAAGGAGGTCATTTAAACCCGTCCTAAAAACCATCTTCTAAGTTTTCCCTCTCAAAAATCCTTTTCTTGGATTTAGTTTCTTTTAAAAAGAAAACCCTTTTAGTTTTGGGCTTTTATTTGGTTTTGATCCCTTCTAAATTTTACCATGCCACCTATGGTGAAATTTTCCCAAAACCACTCCTCCCACTTTGGTACAATCCAAACATTCTGTCCAAACAAATAAAATCCATTTTTTGGATTTTATTCCAACTATTTCTCCTCCCAATATAAATCTGTCTTTTCTTTTGAGCCTAGGTGGATTGCAAAGCAAGTACCCTAATGCTTTTGATTTTTGACCTCAACTCAACACCCTTGGATAGTCCTTGGTACCCACAACCCAGAACCATCTTGATCCACTCTTCTCCTGTTCAAATATTTCAAAATTCACTCACTGCAAGTTTGGACCAGATTTGCCAAATTTGGTGAAATTCATATCTACACCTCTCAAAAAATTCTACAAATATTCAGGCAGCCTCTAGATGCAATGAGAGGCCCCTCCACCAAAAACCAGCTCAAGGAAAAATCCCTACACACTAGAATCATTCTGTCGAACACCTTGCATGCACTAGTACTGTTCACTTTTAGAAAATTCAGAAGTTCAGTGTCGATCTCCGTCAGTAACTTCAGTCACGAGTCCACAGTGCCCTTGGCACGTTGCTCGCAGCCTATCCCTCTTGTCCGGAGCTTCACACGAGCACTTAGCGCGTTCCTGGCATCGGTGGCGCGCTGGCCCGCCTGCGCCGGCGTGCTTTGCGGCGGCTGCACCACCGTAACGGACGACAGGGGGCAGAACTGCGGCGCAACACCGTTCGGCGCCGCCCAAACCCCCTGGTGGCTCCGCGTGGCCGTTTCCTCACCAGCGCACGCATGCAGCACCGTCGCTGTGGCGCGGCACGCGCAGAGCGCGCTCCCTGCCGCCGACGGGCCCGCGCCGCCCCGTTCCGTCGAGCTCCCCCTAAACAACCCAATCCCGACGCGGTTAGCATCTAAACGGAACCAGGGAACACCCACGACGACGCTCAACCTCTGAACCCTCCCGTGCAACCACTGCCCCGCCGTAATCACCTCGCCGTAGAACCCCGTTCTCGGCAACTGCCTCGGGGCGGCTATATATAGCACCCCGAGCTTGCTCTCGCCTCCGCATGACTCCACCATCTCACCAGACCCCACCCGGCCACTGAACGAGCCTCGAGGGGCCTTTCCTCCTCGACTCCGCCCACCCCCGTCCGCCTCGGGCTCCGGCATCGTTCTCTCCGGGGAGAAACCCTCCGCCGCCCTACTTTCGACCGTAGCCTCGTACCACCTCTAGTAAGATAACCCCCACCTCAATTTTGACCTCGCAGCTCTCTCCGGCGAGATCCACGACCACCCGAACCGCCGTCCGCCGGAGCAAGCATCGCCGCCGACGTGGTACTCGCCGGCGACCACCACCACCTCCCACAGATGCGGAATGGTGCCCTGAACACAGAGGTAGTCTCCAATCTCCCTGCCTCGCCGTGGATCGCCGCCGACGACCACCGCGGCTCTCGGGCGCCGACGAGCCCCGGCTCCCTCGTTTGAAAATTCGAACCTGACGGGTGGGACCCGCCCGTCAGCCTCTCCTATGTTTTTTCTTTTTCGAATCGTTTACTGAAAACGTACTCTGGCAAATACGCTTCCACTCTGAACCATTTTTCTGTATTTTTCTGCAAAGCCCCCTGGAAGTTTTTTGTTTCATTACAGATGAGTCCTTGGGTTAAAACCCTTATAACTTTTTAACAGAAAGGAATTTTTGAGTGATTCTTTTTCTGTCCTCTTAAAATTTTTGTCTAGTTTTTTATCATAGTTATTTGAAAAATATTTGGAACACTTTTCTGTACACTCACGGTATTTATGTTGCGTGCGTATCTTTTCTTATACCGTAGATACCGGAGGAGGTGACGGAGCTGCAAACCTCGCACAGTTAGACTCCGACTACTCCGAACCAGGCAAGCATGTTTGAACTCTTGATATGATGAGTGTTGTTGCGTGTTTGCATTTTTAGTATGATCATGGCATGTTTATGAACAACTATTTGAATGTTATATTTCATATACATAATCGAAAAGTAAGTCTCGGTAAGCATTATGTTGTTGGATACATATTTGCATAGCCATGTGTTGGCATGAGGATGGGTAAGATGGCAGTGTTGTGACATGCCATGCTTAGGCCAGTCCTTTTGACAGCAGTGTCAACATGATCAAATCATATTCCCTTCATTTCCTTCCTGTGCTGCCACATGTTTTCCGCAAGGGATATGGCATAGTAAGTTGCAACCGTTTTCCTGGTACACACCAAGTGGAGAGGCCGGGATGAGGGTTCCATGGCCCTGGATTAAAGCCCGTCATCCGGTCAGGGGGCATGGGTGTTTCCGGTTGGGACCGAGAGGGGGGCACCCCTTAGAGCGCGCGTATAGAAATTTGATCCCATGCTATTCGAGGTTGTGGCCTCCCCGTCTCAAAGTTTTTCTTGGACGTTGACCAGGGTGATTCCTGGCATTGTGAGGTGAAATGGGTGTGTACTAGTTAAATGTGTTTCTACTGAAATACCGTAAACGGAACTAGTCCTTCGTGACTACGGAAATCTGTTGGCTATGGTCAGTTCATCCAAACTCTGCAGAGTCTCGAATCCGTCAATTGTCTTGTACTTTGTTCAAGTACTATATTCATCTTATCTTGTCAGGTATCAGCCTCAGTGACAAAACTTTGGTGGGATTTATGTGTGATAAATCCGGTTAAAAGATTATTCTTGTGGATGGACTAATCTTGTTATTCACATTCATTACAAGCCCTGTCTGCGATGTCGCTCAGACGTCCGACGGTGGCATACCTATTATTTATTTTTGTTATAGGCCCTGTCTGTGATGTCGCTCAAACGTCCGACGGCGGCATATCTGTTATTTACATTTGTTGCAAGTCCTGTCTGCGATGTCGCTCAGACGTCCGACGGTGGCATTTCTTTTATAGCCCTTTATGTGATGTCGCTCAGACGTCCGACTGTGGCATTTCTTTTAAAGCCCTGTCTGTGATGTCGCTCAGACGTCCGACGGTGGCATTTCCTTTAAGCCCTTTATGTGATGTCGCCTAGACGTCCGACTCTGGCATTTCTTTTAAGCCCTTTATGTGGTGTCGCTTAGACGCCCGACTGCGGCATGCATTTTTATTTATTTACCTTTCGAGGCGTCGCTCCAGACACCCGATTGGCTTTCAGTTATTTATTTTATTCATCAAGTCCTGTAATATTATCGTTATTTTATGAGCATCATCCTTGTTCATGACGCATTCATTTCATTCATTGATTATATCTTTTGTCCGAACTATCTTGCGAGTACTTTCAAGTACTCACCTGGCTTGTTGATTTGGCCAGATGTTGATGAAGGCGATCTCATTGATGAAGAGTTTGATAGCGAGTCCGACGCCTAGAGGAGTCCCAGTCAGTCCCATGCGATCCTGTCTTGGTCATTGTATTATCCGCTTCCGCAACCCCGAATAAATTCATCGAGCCTCACCTCGACGCTCGATGTACTGCCAGTAGAAGTCAAGTTATCCACCACCATTTTCCCTCGAGCTAGTAGCATGCCACCCCACCCCTGTGTCATAACCGCCCTTATGTAAGATATTGGCGAGTTTGTAATAAATTGTTGAGCAGCCTCAGCTCAATCCTGTAATATATTTGATGCTACTGGTTCTCTGTTTATCAAGCTTTTGTCTACCAGAAAGGATGACTTTTCCTATACTGGGTTTAAAAGATCGGTTTTATCAATAATCATATTATTGAAAAGACGGTCGTGACAGGGCGCACGGCAGGAAGCTTCCTCAGGAGCAACCTCTTCCGGCAGGCTCGCAAGGAGGCGGAGAGATCAAGGCAGGGCACCTCGTGAGGATCCCGTGACGCAAGCCATGACGATCGAGACCAGGCGGGCGCCAGCCTGCGCATTGTCCTGGTTTCCCCTTTGGTGCAAAGGGAGCAAGCACAGGCCAAGGCATCAGGCAAAGGTTACCGTTTCAGTGCAACAAGACCAAGACCAGCAGAGCGGCAGGATGGAAGTCATCCTGGAGCCCAGGACGGCGTCACCGCCAGAATCTTTGGCAGTCGAAGACCAACTTTAGTCAGGATAAGTGTACTAGATGTTCCCCTTCAAAATGGCCAATTGTTGGCGCCCTTCCCGCTCATTTTATGGGAAGAGGACCAGGGCCTCCCTCTATAAATAGGACTAGCCACCACCGTAGAGGGGAGGATCAAGATCGCGCATAGACCAGAGAGAGAGAGGCGACTGAACTCACCCAAGTAGTTCATCGCACCAGCTCAAGAACAGCCCTCGCGAGGCTGTTCTTCCTTTGTACTGTTCATCATCAGCCCCTAAGGCAATCCACCACACCACACACTGGAGTAGGGTATTACACCACAATGGTGGCTTGAACCAGTATAAACCTCGTGTCCCTTGTGTGTTCTTCTTTCTAGCCTAGATTCCTTGCGAGGCCTCGAGACACGAGCTGGTAGGGGAAAGATCTTCGTGCGCACCCCAGAGTTCGAACCTCAAGGGTCTGTCGGAACCCGAAATCCAACACTTTTTATGTTTTCATGAATCTCAGATTCTGAACAGCATCATAATGATTATGAGCTTGCGCGCATGAAAAGAATAAAGCAGAACAATGCCATGGATGTCAAACTTGGCATTAAGGGACTGAAATCAAGTATGGATGCAATGCAATGCAAACGTTTTCACCTATAGATTCATGCTCAAAATATGATCCTAACAGTGATTCTGAGCTAGAGGGAGACCTAAGTCAATGTAGCTCCCTAGTGGAGGAGTCGGAGGAAGATGCCCTATCTTATTCACCCATCAAGGTGCTTGCTCTAACTTTCCAAGGTTACATTGGTCGCACATATCTTGCAACTGATGCTTTGCATTGCTTCTACTTTGTTGAACTGCCATTAGCTTAGTTTACACATCATGTATGTGAATATGCCCTCCCTATCCATTTTCAATACATATTCCATCTGTCATCATACCATATTTATCCATTCAAATGTTGTTCTTGTGTATCAGACTTCAAAAGGAAGAGGGAGATTGCTGATCATGGAGGAGCACAAGCAAAGTATTTGGAAAAGGTAGTGGCACCTGATAAATCAAATATCCCATTAGGTGTAGTTGCAATATCACCTAACCCACAAAACACCCCAACGCTAGCAGACTCTAGCCCTACTACACTGGTCATTTCTGATGCCCCAACTCAGCAGACCCCAACTGCAGCAAAGAGTATGATTATGCCAGTTAACATATTACCAGCTCTATGATGCAAAATCCCCCATTCCAGCAAAGAGTACACCAAATCCAGTTGCCAAATTCCTTTTCGAACCAGAGAGAGCCCCAATTGCAGCAAATAGGACCCCTGTTCCATTTCTTCCCAGTTTAGAAGATGAAGCTTACGTTGTTGTCAGGAACTTTGTGCGCATATTTCCTTCATGGAAAGATTATACGCAGATACAGAACAATTTCCAATCTTCCTCCGCAACTTGCGCGTAAGTAATGTACTAATTTTATTCATGGTCATTACTGCATATGTTTCTGCTGACAGAAGACACAAGATTTCATTCTTTTAAATAGGCAAGGAGCAAACTAGATTGTGAAGACGAGCAAGGGTTGGTTGCACTTTTCAAGCACTCGTTGATGAAGTATCGTTCCTACCTGAGGCAAGCGCACTTCGATGGCAAGCCTCTGAACGAAATTTTTGTAAAGTCTCTGGTGCTACATTTATCCGACGGTGACTGGAATAATCTTGTTACACATTGGTCTCGGCTGCAGCGTAAGGTACTGTCTATGATATCACATCACAATTTGAACTACATTTCTGCATTTGCCTTAATGTCTCACTTGTACAAAAACTGTTAGCAGAAGAACATTCGTTCTCAAGGGACCACAGAATCTCGCAACTATACTACACACTGCATTGCTCTTGTGAGTACCTCTTGCCTTGTATGATAATACTTACTTTCATAGTTGTTTGATTATGTAGCATCACTGCACATGTTAGCCTCGTAATTGTCCATTTGGTGGACATTATAAGATCCTATGGACTCTTACATAAATTTAGAATCAACCCAATGCTTTTGAATAGGTTTAGCTCTACAATCCTCTTGTAAGGACTGAACGTGGTCTATCAATGTACTTACATTAACAGCTACTCCCTCCGTCCCATAATATAAGAACGTTTTGTATAGTACACCAGTGTTCAAAATAATCCTATATTATGGGAAGAGGGATTGGTTCATTGTGTAGCATTCTGCATCTTATCTCCCTCGCCCACCATTTACTAAAAAAGATCAGATCTATATTTAATCTTACCAAGAAGTAGAATACACAGACAATGCCAGTGCAGAAGTGTAGCCCATTGCTCTTGTCAGTACATTTTGTCCTGTAACGCTTGTACTTCCAGGGATTGGTAGTTGATTATGTAGCATCAATCTGCATCTTATCTTCATTATCCTCTATCCCTTCCAGTATTATCATATCTATAATTACTCTCTACAAAATGTAGAGTACAAGCAATGCTTATGAAGAAAATTATGTGCTGAAATTCTTGAGTTATCCTTCCCTTGACATGGAGAAGGGCATTATAAAGCCGGTGTTAACTGTTAATGTAAGTCAGTCCTAAAGCCTTTATCCTCAACTGCTGTTTAATTTGCTCATACTCCCTATCGTTTACTGTTGTTTATTTTGTTGTTTCTACCAAAATGCATGTTCGCAAAAACTATAAGTTCTAAGTTTTACTTGTAAAACCAAATTCCTTATTCATACCATGCACATTACTTAATACTCCCTATATGTATGCTTGTTTTTATGGATCTATAATCCAGTGTGTGGTGAAGCAGCCCACGTTTGCACCTTGTCATCTCCTGTTTTATCTTACTGATGTGGTTGATGATATGAACAACATGCCATGCACATTAACCAAAATAGATACAATAATTTTCTTTGCCCTTCATCTATGCTTGTTATGTTGACATGGTAATCCAGTAGTGTGGTGAAGCTCCCCGCATTATGAACAATGTCAAATTATGCTATTGATATTTCGAACTTACTCTTTATTTTCTAATTTGAAATTGGATGGAATTGACAGCACAGTTATCATCTTTGTTTATACACGTGCAAAACCTGTCATCTCTCTGCTCTGTTTCAGGGTGATATGCCTGATGGCATGCACAAGTCTGCTGAAGGTTGTGAGACAAACCCAACATATATTGCAGCAAAGAAGGCAAAACATCTTGATGATAGCGAGACAACCCCAAAGTCTTGTCTTGATGCAGTGTTCAAGTTACTTGAGACTAGCAGTCAGACAAGCTCATAGAATTAATTGTCTGAAACAGTTTGACTTCTTCAGTCCCAAGTTCTAGCAGAAAGGCATTCTGCAACTCAACTTCGACTTGAAGTCCTATCTCTAATAAAGATTGTGGAGAACACCAATGAGAACCTCATCGCTAAGCAGCTACACCTGGAAGCTATGACCGACATGCTAGGCCGGTCTCACAGCCTTGCTCAGCAGCTTGCGCAGTAGTTCCACCGCAAGGATAACCTTTCTTGAACTGTCTTGGAAGTGGTCTCGGTTCAATATTATTTTGTTACACTGCAATGGTGCCCAGTTTTTGTAATCTGCTTCTTCGTTGCGCTTTATGATCACTGGTGGCGAACTTCGATGCCTAGTGGATGTAATATACCTTAAATCCTTTATTGTATAGTGTAAGTTTATTCTTAGTTACTATGCCGTAATTTCTTTATTGTATAGAGTAGGTTTGTTCTTAATTCCTACTAATTACTGCCATCATTCGCTATCTGAAAAAAAATCAGATGTAGTCGACCGGGCCGAAACATTCAACTCTAATGGGCCTGGTTTTTAGCGGGCCACAATTGGGCCGGCCTGCGTATTTCTTGGGCCCGAATTATTGGGGCCTTCACACATTGTGCCAGGCCCACAACTTACATCGACCTATATTTTGGCTGGGCCTTTTGTTGACCCAGCACTTAGTTTGGCCCAGGTAGCGTTAGGCTATTAACAGGCTAAATATTGTACTGGCTTGTTACGGCCCAGATGAAACCACGGGCCTTTAGCATGCCGAAATGCATGTTGGGCCTCAACTTTCACTAGTCGTCGATGGGCCTTCAGCAGGCTGAAATGTAGACCGGGCCTTTTTGGGCCCAATTAGCTCATGGGCCGTTACCAGGCCGAAACATATCTCGGGCCTTAGTTGGCCCACTAATATCATGGGCCTTTAAGAGGCCGAGAGCTTAGTACAAGCATCAACGAGCCGAATTACACGACAAGCCTTTAACAGGCCCAAAGTCACGTTGGGCTTAACTGTTGTCACCTTTAGCATGGGCCGTTAGTGGGCTCGGTGTCCTGTCAGACCATATATGGCCCATGGGCAGCACGGGCCATTCCCAGGTCGAAAGTCACACCGGGCTGAAAAAGGCCCATGTCTACATCGGGCCTCTATCAGGCCGAAAGTCACTGGGCTGTAGTTGGGCCCAAATATTTGGCGAACAATTAACAGGCCAGATCTGGCTTCCGGCTGTAAATGGGCCCAAATATTGGGTAAACAATTAACGGGCCAAATCTGGCTTCGGGCCGTAAATGGGCCCAAATATTGGGCCAACAATTAACGGGCCAGATTTGGCTTCGAGCCGTAAATGGGCCTTTATTAAGCAGGACGTTATTGGGCTGGCCCACTAGTACCTGATTAAGTACTACGGGCCTTTGACTGGGCCGGCCTTTTTAACCTATATGGGCCTCTGTTGGGCCCAGCCACGTGTCGACGTATCATAGGCAAGTCCCCTCCAATGGACGGGCGACATCTGGCCCACTGACGAGCTGACAGGTGTTCCGTCCGGCCAATCAGAATTTTACACGTGGAAATTTCCCATTGGTCCGGGCTGTTAACGGGTTATTGGATCCGAAACCCGACCTGATAGCTTAACGGCGTTCCGTTATGGTGGATGCCATGTGTCAGTCACCCTTGATGAAAGCACTTCTGTGACGCGCGATTTATCGTCATTGAAGTGGATACTTCCGTGATGATAATTTTGGTAATGTCATGGAACACTTCTATGACAACACAGGTATGACTATCTTGATTCTGTCATAAAATCGTCATGGATGTACATGCATGACAAAAAAAGTGACCTACTGTGAAAAACATGGATCATCACGAAAGTGTATTTTTTGTAGTGTTTTGACACCGACATTGGTGCTTACATTGAGAGTTCCACTGTGTCGTCACCATAAGGCTTGATGGCCCCTTCAATCGTCCACAATGACGCGGTCCAGGGCGAGGTTTTCCTCCCCGGACAGATCTTCGTATTTGGCGGCTTCGCACTACGGGCCAACACGCTTGGCCATCTGGAAGATCGAGAGATACGCCCCTGGCCATCAGGTCAAGTTTGGAAGCCTGAATTACATTGCCGATATCCGCGGAGACTTGATCTTCAACGGATTTAAGCCCACGACAGGTGCGCCCCACAGTCGCGATGAGCATGACTTAGATCTGCCATCAGACGGTGTTCGGGAGATCACACCAGCTGCTGCCCCGATTTTAAGTCCGGAGCATCGTCCCATCCGAGGACGGGTGGATCGACCCCTCCATGAAGGCCGCACACTCAGCGGCGACAGAGCCGAACATAGATCTCACCTCCAAGGAGGTCTGTGTTATCGGACCCTCGGACTCGTCTCCGGCCATAGGCTCCGAACCGCGTGCATCCGTACCCATTGGATCTAACTGGGCACCGATCATGGAGTTTAGCTCCACGGATATCTTTCAGCACTCGCCCTTGGGCGACGTGGTAAACTCATTAAAATATCTCTCCCTTTCAGGAGACTCTTGGCCGAACTATGTCCGGCTCGAGTGGGAAGCGTATGACGAAGGAATTCGTCACCCACCCACCACCCACTTAATAGCCATTGTCGACGACTTAACCGACATGCTCGATTTCGACTCCGAAGACATCGATGGTATGGACGACGATGCCGGAGAAGAACAGGAACCACCGCCCACAGGGTGCTGGACAGCCACCTCATCATATGATATATACATGGTGGACACATCCAAAGAAAACGATGGCGAGGATCAAAAGGATGCAACGGATGGTGATCCTCTCGAGAAGCAACCTAGGCGCCGATGTCAGCAGCGCCGCTCTAAATCCCACCATAGCAAAAATACCGATACCGGCACAAGAGACAATAGCACTCCGGATGATGCTGAAGACGAAAACAATCCCGCCCAACCCAGCTTCGAGCAAGTCGGACGGGAGGATGGGAAAGCTAGCCCTGATGAACAGGCAATGGATGGAGACTCGGAGGACGACAATTACATGCCCCTCTCCGAAGATGAGGTGAGCCTCGGTGATGAAGAATTTATCGTGCCTAAGGACCCCGTCGAGCAAGAGCGCTTCAAGCACCGGCTTATAGCCACTACAAAGAGCCTGAAGAAAAAACAGAAGCAACTTCAAGCTGATCAAGATCTGCTAACTGATAGATGTACTGAGGTCTTGGCAGCCAAGGAGTACGGACTCGAGCGCCCAACCAAAAGCTACCCGAGGCGCAGGTTGTTACCTCAATTCGAGGATGAGGCACTAAAGCCTACACTACCAACACAGGATGCGGCTGACCGGCCACCTCGTGGCCAAGACAAAGCGGTGTATCAGCCCGAACACCAGCACGCGCCCCGTCACGAAATAAATAAAAACACAAAGGCCCGGGGCTACACGTAGGACCTGCGAGACGAATTGGAAAACAAAGCAGGACAGTCAAGATCAATCTACGAATCATGGGGGTGCACCCCAACGCGTGGCGATGACCGCCATGCCGGATATACTAAATACAAATCCGCCCGGGCCGAATACAGCAGACCAGACTCATCTGAACTGCGTCGGGATGTAGCCCGACATAGAGGCACCGCACACCCCCTATGCTTCACTGACGAAGTAATGGAGCATGAATTCCTAGAAGGGTTCAAACCCGTGAACATCGAATCATATGATGGGACAACAGACCCTGCGATATGGATCGAAGATTTCCTTCTCCACATTCACATGGCCCGCGGTGATGATCTACACGCCATCAAGTACCTCCCACTAAAACTCAAAGGACCAGCTCGGCATTGGCTGAACAGTTTGCCCACAAACTCTATTGGTAGTTGGGAGAACCTGGAAGACGCATTCCTCGATAACTTCCAGGGCACTTATGTGCGACCACCGGACACTGATGACTTGAGTCACATAACCCAACAGCCCGGAGAGTCAGCCAGGAAATTCTGGACTCGGTTCCTAACTAGAAAGAACCAAATTGTCGACTATCCGGACGTTGAAGCCCTAGTGGCCTTTAAGCATAACATCCATGACGAGTGGCTTGCCCGACGCCTTGGCCAAGAGAAGCCGAAATCCATGGCAGCCCTTATGATACTTATGACCCGCTTTTGTGCGGGCGAGGACAGTTGGTTGGCTCGTAGCAACGGCACATCAAGAAATCCTGGCACTTCAAACACCAGAGACAGCAATGGAAAGCCCCGGCGCAATAGACACAAGCGTCGCAATAATGGCGATAACACCGAAGACACGACCGTCAATGCCGGATTCAGTGGATCCAAGTTCGGTCAGCGGAAAAAGCCATTTAAATGAAACAGTCTGGGCACGTCCAATTTGGACCGTATAGTCGACCGTCCATGCCAAATTCACGGTACCCCAGGAACACCAGCAAATCATACCAACAGACAATGTTGGCTCTTCAAACAAGCCGGCAGGTCAGGTGCCGAAAACAAGGAGAAGGGGTCGCAAAGCAATGACTACGATGAGGAGCTCCGGCCACTGAGTACAGGAGGGCAAAAGAAGTTTCCCCTGCAAATCAAAACGGTGAACATGATAAACGCCACTCATATTCCCAAGCGGGAGCGGAGGCGCACACTTAGGGATGTCGACGCAACAGAGCCAGTTGCCCCAAAATATAACTTATGGTCGTCCGACCCGATCACCTTTGATCGTAAGGATCGTCCGGCCAATATACGTCAAGGCAACTCAGCCGCACTAGTACTTGACCCAATAATTGACGGATTTTACCTCACACGAGTCCTCATGGACGCAGGCAGCAGCCTGAACCTGCTTTATCAGGATACAGTGCGCAAGATGGGTACCGATCCTTCAAAGATCAAACCCACTAAAACCACCTTTAAAGGTGTTATACCAGGCGTGGCGGCCCGCTGTATAGGATCTGTCACACTGCAGGTAGTCTCCGGACCCCCGGATAATTACCGCAACAAAGAGTTAATCTTTGATATCGTCCCTTTTCGCAACAGCTATCATGCACTACTCGGACAAACCTCGTTCGCTCAATTCAACGCGGTGCCCCATTACACTTATCTTAAGCTTAAAATGCCAGGTCCACGTGGCGTCATAATAGTTAATGGGAAAGCAGAACGCTCCCTCCGTACTGAAGAGCACACCGACGCCTTAATGGTAGAAGTGCAGAGTGGCATTTTCCAATCGAGCCTTCACTCGACAGCCAGATTCCCGGACATTGTCAAAAGAGTCCGAACTACTCTGCGGTTGGATAGCCCAGCTCGTCAAGAGCTCAATTAACCACACCGGCAGTAGACGGAGGCAAAGCTAGGATAGGTCACACAATGCGGCTTAACCGCTCTGTGGCACACAAACAATTTTTGCATTTTCTTCGCAAGACCACTTTTATGTAGGCCATAACTGGCGAAATGGTGACCAGACCCATGAGGGGACGAATATGCCAAGGAGGGAAACAGCTAGAACGTGTAAGGGAATCCTTAGATATTACTCTCGATGACCATCCGATTACAACCCGGATCCGCACACAGCCTCCCCCACCCGGTCTCAACAGGTTCTGAAGTCATATTTCTTTTTATCACACTAGTTGTACACTTACGCCTTGACGTAGCATTCAATTACAACATGTGCCTTTATATGATGCTTACTTGTTGTCCTTTCTTATTAATATTCTTTGTCAAATGGCACCTGTACACTATGGCACGCCTTAATATGACAGGAGCCTCGTTGTACCCATAATACGGCAATAAAGTCTGAACACCTTCATGGTCGTTTGGCACCCCGAACTTAGAGCATTATATGCATCGGCTCCGAATCATGTCTTGGCTCAATAGTTGGGTTGCCCAGATCATGTGCTTGCTACCCTACGTTCCACTATATCGGCTAGGGTAGTAAAGGGAGAACTACTGTGATTCTGTCCCGGTTCTCCTAGACGAGCACCTCAGTAGAGAAAGCCGAAAACTGACTGTCATGATACGACAAGAGCTGGTCAGCTGTTCGAGAGGTTAAAAAATCTTTAAGGATTTCTTCCGCATTATGCGATAACTAATGCAGTGTGCGATGGATCGGTTTTTCCTGATCAGGTGCCTATAGAGCCCCTAGTCCGGTCTTCCGAACACCAGGGGTGCGCCTACCTTTCTTTTGTCAAACTCCTATGGCTAAGTGAGGGTGATAAAGCCTTATAGTCTGATTGCCTGGTTCGTGAGTTGAACACCTCCTTCAAGGACCCAAAACTGGGGTAAAGAGTGTTCAGGTTTATCCCGAACACCCCCGTACTTCTTACGTGGGGGCAGAAGCCGACGACTGGCCAACTCTCAGGATTAATATACAAAACGGCCACACAGGAGGTAAAACTTGCAAATAACAGGCATTATATCATACAAATGACCTTGTTTAACATTACATAGGACAACATGAATGTATTCATGGGAATATAATGTCCTTGGCACATTGCTCCGCTACAAGGCGGGATCCTTTCAGGACACTGTCATAATATAACCTGGGCTTGCGGTGCTCCTTCCCCTCAGGCGGTCCTTCGGTCATCAGCTTTTCGGCATCCATCTTTTCCCAATGCACCTTTGCACGGGCGAAGGCCATTCACGCACCTTCCATACGGACCGACCGCTTGATGGCTTCTAGTCGAGGGCAGGCACTTACAAACCGCTTTACGAGCCCAAAGTAGCTGCTAGGAATTGCCTCGGCGGGCCATATCTAGATAATTAAATCCTTCATGGCTAGTTCGGCCGCCCTATGCAGCTCGATGAGCGGTTTGAGTTGATCGGCAAAGGGCACTGGATACTTTGGCGCCAGATACTGCGACCAGAAGAGCTTCTCTTCAGTGCTCTTTTCTTCGGCTTGGGAGAATTGTGCGGCATCAGATATGCTGCGCAGTAGTTCCGTAAACACCCTTGGAGAAATTCGAATTCAAATTAGTAATGCCGATTTTCTCCCTTCAAATATTTGCTTTGCATAGAAAAAGCCTTACCCGCCGCAATCTCCCTCGCCTCCTGGATTTCCTGCAGGGCGCCTTGGACTTCGCCCCGGGCATCACGTGCGGCTTGACGAGCCTTGGTGAGTTCGGATTCTTTCTCCGTTAAACTCTGCTCCAAGGTCTCACATTTCTTCACGGCCTCTTGGAGCTCTTGCTCAGCTTCCATAACCCTGGCCTCGTACTTTTCACGAAGAGCTTGCTCTGTGGCTGCCTTCTTCTTGGCCTCGGCCACCGCCTTCTTAAGAGCTTCGACTTTGGCCGTCGCTCCTAGAGCACATAATGGAAAAAAATCATCATACTCAATTATTCACTCGCGTTGAATGCGAACAAGGTTTTTTGCATACCTTAGTTATCCTCCAACTGCTTCTTCACTCGATCGAGTTCTTCTTCGGCCCGCACCAGACTCTGCTTCGGTCCGGAGACTTCCGTCGTATGAGAGGCGGCAGTCACTACAGATGCCTGCTTATAAAAAACAAAAGAGGGAGAGGTACCTCATAGTAAGTCTCATGCGAACATATATTTGATCCTCTATCCGGTTCTTTCTTTAGAAGACCGAACAGTGTATTAGGGGCTACTATCTATACTATAACACTCTTCGAAACCTCACAACATATCTCAAAGCCCGTTATAAGGCTGATGCAGGCTTCATTCAGCCCGCTTTCAGCAGACTGAATCTTCTCAATCACCGTACCCATATAAGGGCGCGGTGTTCTTCAACGATGGAGGCGCTCTTCAGCGCTGCTGATAAGGTATCCGACACCTTTAGTTGGGCTGAGGTTGCCGGTGGAACAGGCGCACCCCCTTCTATCAAGGAAGGTTGCATGCCTGATTCCGGAGCCGTGTTGGTCTCTGGAACTGTGTCCGTCTAGGGGCCGAATTCGGGATAGCCCCCGCTGTCGGTGTCCATGGGAGCTTTTTTCCCTGTGTGTCCGGCCGCCGAGGTTTGACCCTCCGGCGCCACCTTAACGGTCTTCCCACCCCCTCCTTGGCCTGGGTCCCTTCAGGACGATACCCCGGTGTCATCCACGTGTTAAGGGGAGGGGCCGTCGGGGGTGTCCTACTATCCATAGCATCCGAACCCAGTGAATCCTATGATGAGGATTATTCGGTGTGGGACCTGGCCGAATTGCAAAATAGACATGACGCAAGGCGTTAGAACGTTGTATGATAGTGAGTCTAGATATACAAACGTGCCCGGGCTTTATATACTCATGATGTCACCAGGGGCTGGACCCTGGGATCCCACTCCGGGCTGCTGTCGGCGGCGGTGGAGGATTCCTCCGGGAGGGGAGTCTTACCCTTCTTAGACTCAGCCTCCAAGTGTGTGGAGGCCGTGCGTTTCTTCCTCCCCCTTGCTGGGGGGGGGGTCGGCTTTCCTGCTCTTCCTCGTCCTCTCTGGAGGAAGAGCGGGCCTCGGAGTCTTTGGATATCGTGTCCGAAGTGCCTTGGTGACGAAGGCCGCCCTTGGTCGCTTTGGACTCTTTCTCGGCTTTCTTCTTTGGCGCCTTGTAGGGTGCCGGGACCAGCATCTTCATCAAAAATGGGCCGGCTGGTTCTTCTGGCAGCGGGGCCGGGCAGTAGATCTGCCCCGCCTTCTTCGTCCACCCCTGGGAGAGTTGTTGAAAAACACAGTAAGCATTCCCCTTGGATTACATAGATAAAGTGTATGACTTGCCAACATACAAAGACTTACCGAGCTCGCAGGTCGGGACAGTTGGTACCCGCGGTCCTCAGCCAAATCCAGCCACGATTTGCCGGACTTAAAGAGCACCTTCTAGATGTCTTTGTGTGATGAGCCAAAGAACCCTATCAGGGTCTGGTGCTTGGCCGGGTCGAATTCCCATAAATTGCAAGCCCTGTGTTGACAAGGGAGAATCCGGCGAGCTAGCATCACCTGGACTATGTTGACAAGTTTGATATTCTTGTCTTCCATTCCCTTGACACGCGCCTGAAGCACTGACAACTCATCTGGCGAAGACCAGTTCAGGCCCTTCTTGGGCCAGGACGTAAGCCGCAATGGAGCTCCAGATCAGAATTCGGGAGCTGCGACCCATTTTGTGCCACGTGGCTCAATGACATAGAACCATTGTTGTTGCCACCCTTTGACGGAATCATTGAAGGTACCCGATGGCCATGTAACATTGGGCATCTTGCTCACCATGGCTCCTCCGCACTCCGCGTGCTTGCCGCTCACCACCTTGGGCTTCACATTGAAAATCTTCAGCCATAATCCAAAGTGTGGAGAGATGCAGAGGAAGGCCCCGCATACGATGATGAATGTCGAGATGTTGAGGAAGGTATTGGGAGATAGATCGTGAAAGTCGATCCCATAGTAATACATAATGCCGCGACCAAATGGGTGGATGGGAAACCCTAGCCCGCGGACGAAGTGAGGGAGGAATACAACCCTCTCGTTGGGTTCCAGAGTAGGGACGATCTGTCCCGCCGTCGAAAGGCGGTGGCCAATCTTCTTGGCTATATACCCGGCCTCCCGAAGTTTCTTGATATCCTTCTCCTGGACGGTAGAGGCCATCCACTTGCCTCCTACTCCAGATACGGACATTTTTGGAGGGCCTTTGTGGGCGGAGAAGGCGAATGCTTGGGCGCTGGAGCTCGAGCGAGAGAGAATGGATGAGCAGAGGAAGAGAAAGGTGTGGGTGAAAAAGGGGAATCCTTATCTCTTTATAAAGGTCGCGGGGATCATGCGCGTCCCCACTTGCCTTGTAAAGTCGCTTATTCCCCAAATGCTGCGTTAATGGCGCGATTGGGTTACCCACACCCATATTGATGAGAATCCCGTGATAAGGGGACACGATCTCTACTTCAAGAGACGTGCCAATAAATCTGCCTCGTAATATGTGCAGTAGCAGGTTAGGGAAAACGGTTCGAATAATGACCGGGCCACGGCGTGATGTCACACTATGAAAACGTTGTCAACAGATTAGACTTGTGGAATATTGTTCTCTCTACGGTGGTATGTGGAATTTGTTTTGCAGAGCCGGACACAATTCTTGTGTTCAAGATCTTCTTTGGAGTATTCGGAGAAGGAACCCACCTTGCAATGCCGAAGACAATTTGCGCGCCGGACTCATCGTCATTGAAGCCTGGTTCAGGGGCTACTAAGGGAGTCCTGGATTAGGGGGTCCTCAGACAGCCGGACTGTTGGACTATGAAGATATAAGATTGAAGACTTCATCCTGTGTCCGTGTGGGACTCTCCTTTGCGTGGAAGGCAAGCTTGGCAATTTGGATATGTAGATTTCCTTCTCTGTAACCGACTCTGTGTAACCCTAGCCCCCTCCGGTGTTTAATAAACCAGAGGGTTTAGTCCGTAGGACAAGAACAATCATAATCATAGGCTAGCTTCTAGGGTTTAGCCTCTACGATCTCGTGGTAGATCAACTCTTGTAATACTCAAATCATCAAGATCAGTCAAGCAGGAAGTAGGGTATTACCTCCAAAGATAGGTCCCGAACCTAGGTAAACATCGTGTCCCCAGCCTCCTGTTACCATTAGCCTTAGACGCACAGTTCGGGACCCCCTACCCGAGATCCGCTGGTTTTGACACCGACATTGGTGCTTTCATTGAGAGTTCCACTATGTCGTTACCATAAGGCTTGATGGCCCCTTCAATTGTCCACAATGAAACAGTCCAGGGCGAGGTTTTCCTCCTCGGATTGATATTCGTATTCGGCGGCTTCGCACTGCGGGTCAACATGCTTGGCCATCTAGAGCAGATCGAGAGCTACGCCCCTGGCCATCAATAGTGCTTCAAGCGCCGTCTTATAGCCACTGCAAAGAGCCTGAAGAAAAAACAGCAGCAGCTTCAAGCTGATCAAGATCTGCTAACTGATAGATGGACTGAGGTCCTGGCGACCGAGGAATACGGACTCGAGCACCCAACCAAAAGTTACCAAAGGCGCAGGTTGTTGCCTCAATTCGAGGACGAGGCACTAGAGCCTATACTACCAGCGCAGGATGCGGCTGACCGACCACCTCGTGGTCGAGATAAAGCAGCATATTAGCCCGAAGACCAGCCCGCACCCCGTCACCGAACAAATAAAAACACGAATGCCCGGGGCTACACGCATGACTTGCGAGACGAATTGGAAAATAAAGCAGGATAGTCAAAATCGATCTACGGATCGCGGGGGAGCTCCCCAGCGCGTGAGGATGACCGCCACACCGGATATACTAAATTCAAATCCGTCCGAGCCGAATACAACAGACCAGATTCATCTGAACTGCGTCGCGATGTAGCCCGGCATAGAGGCGCCGCACACCCCCTATGCTTCACCGATGAAGTAATGGATCATGAATTCCCAGAAAGGTTTAAACCCATGAACATCGAACCCTTGATGGGACAACAGAACCCATGGTATGGATTGAAGATTTCCTTCTCTATGTTCACATGGACCGCGGCGATGATCGCCATGCCATCAAGTACCTCCCACTAAAACTCAAGGGACCAGCTCAGCACTGGCTGAATAGTCTGCCGGGAAACTCCATTGGCTGTTGGGAGAACCTAGAAGACGCATTCCTCGACAACTTTCAGGGAACTTATGTGCGACCACCAGACGCTGATGACTTAATTCACATAACCCAACAGCCCGGAGAGTCAGCCAGGAAATTATGGACTCAGTTCTTAACTAAAAAGAACCAAATCGTCGACTGTCTGGATGCCGAAGCCCTAGCGGCCTGTAAGCATAAAATCCATGATGAGTGGCTCGCCCGACACCTCGGCCAAGAAAAGCCGAAGTCCATGGCAGCCCTTACGTCACTCATGACCCGCTTTTGTGTGGGCGAAGATAGCTGGTTGGCTTGTAGCAACAACACATCAAGAAATCCTGGCACTTCAGATACTAGAGATAGCAACAGCAAGCCCCGACGCAATAGACACAAGCGTCGCAATAATGGCGATAATGTCGAAGACATGACCGTCAATGCCGGATTCAGTGGCTCCAAGTCCGGTCAACGGAGAAAGCCATTCAAAAGAAAGAATCCGGGCCCGCCAGTCTAGACCACATACTCGATCGTCCATGTCAAATAAACGGAACCCCCGATAAACCAGCCAACCACACCAACAATGATGGGTATTCAAACAGGCCGGCAAATTAAACACCGAAAACAAGGAAAAGGGGTCGCATAGTGATGACGATGAGGAGCCCCGACCACCGAACACAAGGGGACAGAATAAATCTCCCCCCCCAAGTCAAAACGGTAAATATGATATACGCCAAGCGGGAACGAAAGTGCGCACTAAGTGACGTCTATACGATGGAGCCAGTCGCCCCAAAGTTCAATCCATGGTCTTCCTGTCCTATCACCTTTGATCGCAGGGACCATCCGACAAGTATTCGTCATGGCGGCTTAGCCGCACTGGTCCTTGACCCTATTATTGATGGATTCCACCTTACACGAGTCTTCATGGACAGTGGCAGCAGCATGTACCTGCTTTATCAGGATACAGTGCGCAAAATGGGCATCGATCCCTCAAGGATCAAACCCACCAAAACTACCTTCAAAGGTGTCATACCAGGTGTAGAGGCCTGTTGTACAGGCTCAATCACACTAGAAGTGGTCTTCGCCCAGGACAACTTCTGAAGCGAGGAGTTAATCTTCGATATCATCCCCTTCCGCAGCGGTTATCATGCACTTCTAGGACGAACCGCATTCGCTTGATTCAATGCGGTGCCACACTATGCCTACCTCAAGCTCAAGATGCCCGGACCTCGCGGTGTTATAACAGTCAATGGAAATACAGAGCGCTCCCTCCGTACGGAGGAACACACCCGGCCCTTGCAGCAGAAGTACAGAGCAGCCTTCTTAGGAAGACCCTCAATGTGGCAATAAAGCCCACGGACACCGTCAAGCGAGTCTGAACTACTATGCAACATGATCGTTCGGCCCGTCCAGAGCTCACCTAGCAATTCGGCCTCCGTCCTAGTCCCAATCAAGCGGTGAAATTTGTGCCGCGCGTACATAATTACGCACTTAAAATACCATGGGCATAGACGGAGGCACAGCTAGACCGCGGTCCACAATGCGGCTCAACCGTCCTGGGATCCGCACACCTTCACCTTTTTTATTTCTTTTAGGTTCTTCTCTTCTTGAGGCTCTTCCAATAACCTGATCATCGACCCATCACGGGACTGATACACCAAGGAAGCAAGGAGCTTTGGCGTACAAGGGAATCCCCAGGTGGTCTCTGCTAACGATCGCTATACTTGTTTTACATACCCACACGCAGCTTGCTCTTGGTTAGGGCATGTCAAATAGCCCTATTTGCTTATCGCACTACTTGTATACATATGCCTTGACGTATTACTCAAATAACAATGGAAAATAATTTTTAGCGTCAGCTTATTTCTTCATTTTTTTTCCTTGACTGTTTATTTATTACAAATCGCACCCGTACATTCTGGTACGTTCAGTTCGCCAGGGGCTTCTATGTACCCCATAACACGGCAAGAAAGTCCAAACACTTTTAACTGTGCGGCACCCCGAACTTATAGCATTATATGCATCAGCTCCGAATCATGTCTTGGGTCAATAGTTGGGTTGCTCGGCTCCTGTGCTTGCTACCCTACGTTCCGCTATATCGGCTAGGGTAGTAAAGGGAGAACTACTGTGATTGTGTCCCGGTTCTTCTGGATGAGCACCTTAGTAGAGAAAGCCAAAAACTGACTGTCATGATGCGGCGAGAGCTGGTCGCTGTTCGAGAGGTTTCAAATCCGTAAAGATTTTTTTCCGCTTTATGTGAGGAATCGGTCTTCGTCCGATTTTGCGTGTATAGTGCCCCAAGTTCGGCCTTCCGAATACCAGGGGCTATGCCAAAATTTAAAATTATAGAACTCCTATGGCTAAGTGAGGGTGATAAAGTTGTATAGTCTGATTGCCTTGTTCGTTGCGCTAGACACCTCCTTAAAGGACCAAAAACTTGGATTAAGAGTGTTTAGATTTATCCCGAACACCCCAGTACTAGTTACATGGGGGCAGAAGCCAACGACTGGCCAACCCTCGGATTTTATAAACGGACGCACAGGAGGTAAAATTTTAAATCAACAAGCATTATATTGCACAACTGAACTTGTTTCATATTACAGGATAAAATGAACGTATTCATTCAAAGATTACATCCATTGAACATTGCTCCGCCACAAGGCGGGATCCCTTCAGGACACTGTCATAATATTGTTCGGGTCGGCGGTGCTCCTTGCCCTTCGGTGGCCCCTCGGTCATCAGCGTCGTGGCGTCCATCTTTGCCCAATGCATCTTTGCACGGGCAAAGGCCATCCGTGCACCTTCAATGCACACCGACCGCTTTATGACTTCAAGTCGTGGGCAGGCAGTCGCAAGCCGCTTCACGAGTCCGAAGTAGCTGCTGGGCATAGGCTTGGCAGGCCATAGCCAGACTATGAGGTCCTTCATGGCCAGTTCGGCTGCCTTGTGCAGCTCGACCAGTTGCTTTAGCTGGTCGCTCAACGACATTAGATGTTCTGTCCCAAGATATTGAGACCAGAACAACTTCCTAGTTGAGCTCCCTTCTTTGCCTCAGTAGAACTCTACGACATCTGATATGCTGCGCGGCAGATCCGCAAACGCTCCTGGAGAACTCCAAAGCCGGGTAAGTAAAAAGAATGTCTCCTTCACATGCTTGCTTTGCATAACAAATGCCTTACCCGCCGCAATCTTCTTGGCCGCCTAGATCTCCTGGAGGGCCTCCTGGGCTTGGGCTCTGGCCTCTTGTGCGCTTTGGAGGGCCTTGGCAAGCTCGGACTCTTGAGTCTTAGAGTCATGCTCCAAGGACTCATACTTCTGGACGAAATCCTGGAGCTCCTGCTGGACCTCGCTGACCCGGGACTCTTGCTTATCGCACGCAGCATGTTCCTTGGCCACTTTGTCTTTGGCCTCGACCAACGCCTTCTTAAGGGCCGCCACTTCGGTCGTGGCCCCTATAAAAGTTCATGACGCTTTTATTAGCAATATTCAATTATCCTTCATAAGTATACAGGCAGGGTGTTACGTACCTTTACTTTTCTCCAGCTGCCTCTTCACGAGGACGAGCTCTCCCTCGGTCCGCTGCAGGTCCTGCTTTAGTCCGGAGATCTCCGCAGTACAAGCGGCAGCGGCCAGCAGCTACGCCTGCTTATTTACATAGACATCTTATGTTAGACTCCTATGACTATTATTTGATCCTCTATTCGGCTTTTCTTTCCGAACACCAAACAGAGCATCAGGGGCTACTGTCTACACTATGATATTCCCTCACAATTTTATTACTTACCTCAAAGCCTGTTAGAAGGCTAGTGCAAGCTTCGATCAATCCGCTTTTGGTGGAACGGACCTTCTCAATCACCGTACTCATAAGAGTACGGTGTTCTTCATCAATGGAAGCATCGTGAAGCATTTCCAGCAAACTGTCCGGTGCCTCTAGATGGACAGAGGTCATCGGTACAGGCGGCTCACCCTCCTTAGGGAGAGGCTGCCTGCCTGAATCCAGAACCACTTTGGTTTCTCGAGCTGTATTCAGCTGGGGGCCAAACTGCCTGCGGCCCCCATTATTGGAGTCCATGGGGGTCTTTCCTCCCATGTGTCCGGCGACTGGGGTTTCGCCTGGAGGCGACTCCAGAACTGTCTCCCCTTGGCCTGGTATCCTTCGAGACAACACCTCGATGTCGTCCGCGGCCTTGGGGGATGAGGCTGTCGAAAGAGACTCGATGTTCATTGCCGACGGGTCTAGCGATCCCTCCGAAGAGGAGGATATCTCGATGTTTGATTTGGCCGGACTACAGGTGCACGTTTGACATGATAAGAAGCGATAAAGCAAACATACCGAAAATACTATTGTGTCTGGATACTTATGACTTAGCCAGGGGCTTGGCCCTGGGTTCCCACTCCTCGCCGCTGTTGGTCGCTGCGGTGGAATGGTCCGGAAGGAAGGTTTTTCCCTTCTTTGACACCTCAGCCTCCCCATGTGTGGCGGACTTCCTCTTCTTTCTCCCCCCAGTAGGGGGGAATGGATTTCTTCCTCCTCCTCCTCGTCTTCGATGGAGGAGTGCGTCTTGGTGCCTTCAGACGTCAGGTTCGATGCAACCTTGCACCGGAGACCTTCTCTGGTCCCCGCGGCCGTCTTCTTAGCCTTCTTCTCTGGCACCTCGTAGGGCGCCGGAAACAGCATCTTTGTTAGAAGAGGCAATTCTGGATCTTCAGGTAGCGGAGCCGGACAATTGATCTACTCTGCTATCGCTACCCAGGCTTGCGAGATTGGCATGGAGGCTTAGATTCCTCCCGCAGATGTGCTGGTAAAAGGCATATCTTGCAAATATGAATACTTATCGGATTAGCTCGGTGTTTGGCTCTGAGCCTGTGATCTTCAGTTATGGGCGGTGGTACCTCGTCGGCCTTGAAAAGCACCTTCCAGACATCTTCGTGCGTCGTGCCGAAGAGCTCTCGCAGCGTCTGGTGTTCGGCTGGGTCGAACTCCCACAGATTGCAAATCCGTCTTTGACACGGAAGAATCCGGTGGAGGAGCATAACTTGGACCACATTGACGAGCTTGATGTTCTTGCTTATCATATTTTGGACGCATGTCTGAAGTCCAGTCAGTTCTTCCGCTGAGCCCCAGGCTACGCCCTTCTCTTGCCAGGAGGTGAGCCGCATGGGGACGCCAGATCAGAATTCAGGGATCGCTGCCTAGTTGGCGTCGTGCAGCTCGGTGATGTAGAACCACCCCGATTGCCACCCCTTCACGGTCTCCTCAAAGGAGCCTTTGGTCCTGGAGACATTGGGCATCTTGACCACCATGGCGCCTCCGCACTCCGCTTGTTGGCCACTCACCACCTTTGGCTTCACGTTGAAGGTCTTCAGCCATAGGCCAAAGTGGGGTGGGATGCGAAGAAAGGCCTCGCACATGACGATAAACGCCGAGATGTCGAGGATGAAGTTGGGGGCCAAATCATGGAAGTCCATCCCGTAGTAGAACATTAGTCCGCGGGATGGGTGGAGGGGGATTCCCAGCCCGCGGAGAAAGTGGGAGAGGAATTCCCTTTCCTGAGGTTTCAGGGTAGGGATGATCTGCCCTTCGGCCGGAAGCCGATGCGCGATGTCTGTGGACAAGTATCTGGCCTCCCAAAGCTTCTTGATGTCCTCCTTCTTAATGGAGGAGGCCATCCACTTGCCTCCCGCTCCGAACATGCTCGGAATGTTTTTGCAGAGAAGGTGAATGCTTGGGTGTTGGAGCTCGAGAATGGATGAGCCGAGAAAGAAGATGGCGTGGGTGAAAAAAGGGGAATCCTGGTCTCTTTATAAAGGCAGCAGAAATCATGCGCCTCCCTAGTTTCCCTAGAAACTCGCTTATTCCCCAAGCGACGTGCTAATGGCACGGTTGGGTTACCCACACCCGTATTGATGAGAATCCCGTGATAAGGGGACATGATCTCTGCTTCGACAAGACGTGCCAATAAAACCGCCTCGCAAGACGTGTAGTAGCAGGTTGATAAAACGGTTCGAATAATGACCGAGCCACGGCGTGATGTCACGCTATGGAAAAGTTGTCAGCAGATTAGACTCGTGGACAATTGTACTCTCTATGGTGGTATGTCGAATTTTGTTTTGCGGAGCTGGACACGATTCTTGTGTTCAAGATCTACTTTGGAGTATTCGGAGAAGGAACCCGCCTTGCAATGCCGAAGACAATCTGCGTGCCGGACTCATCGTCATTGAAGCCTGGTTCAGGGGCTACTGAGGGAGTCCTAGATTAGGGGGTCCTCGGACAGCCGGACTATATGCTTATGCCGGACTGTTGGACTATGAAGATACAAGATTGAAGACTTCGTCCCGTGTCCGGGCGGGACTCTCATTTGCGTGGAAGGCAAGCTTGGCAATTCGGATATGTAGATTCCCTTCTCTGTAACCAACTCTGTGTAACCCTAGCCCCCTCGGGTGTCTATATAAACCGGAGGGTTTAGTCCATAGGACAACAACAATCATAATCATAGGCTAGCTTCTAGGGTTTATCCTCTATGATCTCGTGGTAGATCAACTCTTGTAATACTCATATCATCAAGATCAATCAAGCAGGAAGTAGGGTATTACCTCGATAGAGAGGGCCCGAACCTGGGTAAACATCGTGTCCCCCGCCTCCTGTTACCATTAGCCTTAGACACATAGTTCGGGACCCCCTACCCAAGATCCGCCGGTTTTGACACCGACAGTGGCGAAGAAGGTCAAGGCCTTGACGGGCAGCCAGCCCCTGGCGGGTACCTTAAAGGCGCCGCTGGTGGTGGCGAGCAGCCCGACAGTAGCCTGCAGCACACCCCCCGGCTCAGCCCCCAGCATGCGTTCACCACCTACTCCCCATCAAGGTGCGCTGGGGTGCAACTTTTTGGTACTGGCCTTGCCGTGGCTGCAGGAGGAGGACGGCAGCAGGAGGAGCCACCAAGGGCCACCCCCACCACGCCACCCCCATCGACCACACTGCCCTGAGGGGTGTCCCCGGCAAGGGCGCCAGGCACCAAGCCCATGCGCATCGAGGAGGAGGAGGTAGACTTGGGCACTGGTGGCCCCGTCCCGGCAACAGATGTTGGCGGGGAGGAGGCCACCTCTTCACAACTCGGCACGGGTGAGTCATTTGATTTTCCTTACTCTTCTTCTTTTTTGAACCTTGATCTTGGCCTCGCCTCATCCTCCCTTCTAGCATCTAGATCCTCCCTTGGTGGACCAAGGGGACATCGACACCGTGATCACGGAGCTCGCCAAGGATGCCGAGGTTGAGGCTGACAAGATCGCCGCCGAGGAGGCCGCCAAGACCACGGCCGAGGATGCCGCCAAGGGGATTGCCGGAGAGACCGGTGAGGCTGCCGCCGAGGAGGCCGGCAAGGACACTGCCGGGGAGGCCGGCAAGGCCATTGCCGGGGAGGCCGGCAAGGCCACTGCCGAGGAGGAGGTGGTTGATGACCAACCATCCTCATCCGCTTCCTCTAGCTCAGGCAAGTATCTGAAGGTGGGCGACAACTTGTTCGTCCACCTCCCAGGGACAGCGAGCACCAGGGCACCGTCCCAGGGGGAGGTGTTTGATGACGAAGTGCTCACTGCCGTCGGGCTCGAGGTCGTCGAGGAACCGAGCGCCGGTGGCAGTGGCACCAAGGAGGAGGAGCTTCTTTGGGCCATGGGCCCCAGCTTCTGGAAGCTGCAGGTGCTCCATCGCGCCCGCCTGGACAAGGCGAAGTCCAGGGAGGTAGTGGCGGGCAAGGCGGAGGCAGACCTCAGGGAGCGTTTCGCCGAGGCGCAGGCCTGGTTCCGCCAGGCCCATGAGGAGCTGAAGGCCGCCCAAGGCCAGTTGACGGAGCGCGAGCTGGAGCTTCTCCTGAAGCAGGACAACATCAGGAAAGCCTAGGAGGAGGCGAGGGAAGAGGTCTCCAAGGTCGAGGATGCCCGGTCCCAACGCCAGGCTGAGCTGGACTCTCAGGAGGAGGACCTCGTCGCCCGTGAGGCGGCGCTTGCCGCCACACTCCGCGGCACGGACGAGGAGGTCGAGAAGCTTGCCGCGGCGCGGACCTGGGAGCTGGAGTAGAAGCACAAGGAAGCGCTTGATGCCCAAGCTCTAGCCCACGACGACAAGGTGAGGTAGCTGGAGGTGGAGCAGGATGGCCTGAAGAACAGGACCGAGGAGCTGGCGAAGGAGAAGGATACGGTCAACTGCGCCTTGTCGGTGGCGCATGCCGACATCCTCGACAAGGCCGGGCAGCTCTCCCGCGCCAATGACTCCATCAAGGACCTGAAGATGAAGCTGGAGGGCCTTGAGGGGATGCTATCGGAGGTCAGGACCCGGGAGGGAACCCTGGCTAAGAGCCTGGCGGAGGAGAGGCAGCTGTGGAAGAACGACGCCGCCAACCATGAGGATTTCGTGAAGGGCGAGAACCTCTGGATCAGCCACCTCGCCGATGTTACCAACAAGATAACCAAGCAGCTGGCCGACATGGGGATGCCGGATGTGAGGTACGTACCGGAGCCGAATGTGAACCCCAACGCCAGGCTGACCCTGTTCTTCGAGCGCGTTCTTGGAGCCCTGGAACGATTAACTCCAACTGGGTGAGCTCCGTAGCCAGCAAGGCCCGGATACTTTGCCGGGGCGCCATGGCCAAGGTCCTCACCAAGCTGGCATACTGGAACCCCAACCTTGACTTCAACGCCACGCTGGATAGCTTGCCGGAGGATGCAGACCTCACGGTGCTCGAGGAGTGTATCGGGCCCATCATCAGCCGCATCAGCAGAATTCAGAGGGTGGAGGGCCAGCGCCGGGATTAGGCACCCCGTTTCTTATTGCCACTACAGGTTCGTGACCAAGACAATGTTTATCCTTAGTTAGAACCGCATCAACAATTGATGTAATATAACTCTGCAGTGTTTTAAAATGATGCATGTTATTTCCCTGTTCAACCTCTCCTTGTATGTCCACCCTACGCCAATTGGGCAGGCTTGCCGGCGCGTAAACCCAAACCATAGCACTTTGAAGGACGGATCCTTTAGCGGCTGGTAGGGTGTGCTTGATGCCGTGCGAACCATCTTGCCGTTCTCAGCGCGGCCGCTTGAACTGTCGAGCGGACTCGAGACAGAGCGAGAGCGTTTCCAATAGCAGAAGGCCACCCTACCGTTCTCGACGCAGTCGCTTGATCTATTGTGCGGACTCGAAACAGACCAAGGGCGTCGCCAATAATGGAAGGTCCCCATTGCGTGCAGGTTTCTCATACAAAGGAAAGATCTTCGGGGAGGATAACCATATATAAAAAGGAATTACTCAGAGTTTTTGCATGACTTAGCTTTCTTGTCATCGTGCGAACGCTTGCTGCATCTGTCGATAGTGCTGCTCGCTAGGCCGCCTTCTTCCTTGGAAGCCATGGCGACAGAGAACTGTTGGGCTGACGACCGAACCAGATTCACACAACTGCGCCCCCTACCTGGCGCGCCAAAGATGTCAGTGGGAACAACACCTATGGGATCACGGGAATCCCTACTACGGTTGCGGGGCGCGGGGTCATGAGAAGAGCGGGATCATCAACCAGCACAAGCACACGGGTCATTTACCCAGGTTCGGGCCTCGAGGATGCGTAATACCCTAGTCCTGCTTTTGTGTCTATTTGAGTGTTCTTGGAGTTCTTGAGCTAGCTACGGTGAGTGTAACTTATCCAAGGGTCTGAATCCTTCTCCTGGATGCCTCGGGCCTCCTTTTATAGTCAAGGGGATCGCCACAGTGGCACACAGGAGATGGTATCGGCGTACAGTGCCTAAGATAATCACTTAGCCATTACGGTACAAGACGCATTTAATGCGCCCCTTAGGTGTCCCTCTCACTTTATCGAGGACGGAAACCAGCCCCCGTCCCATCCGCCACTGCCCCACCTCGCTTCGACACGCGTCCAGACCAGCGGTGCGCATGGTGCCATGTAGGCTGGCAAGTTGCTGAGGTGGCATGGTGGTTGGGCCTTCACAAAGATTTGCATGCCACCACGTAGGCACGCGCTGAGTTGGCCTGGAAGCCTCATGTCGACACGCAGGTTCCTGCCTAGCTGGTGGGCTGGTAGCTGCATGGGAGTGGCGGTGGAACCTTGGCGGGTGTGGGCCTAGCTGTGGCTCCGCGGATGTCGCGACACCATGGTCATCCCCGACAAGGATCTTGCCGGAGGTCTCGTGGATGCCCTCGACAAGGGTTTTGCCGAGGCTCGTCGTCTTCTAATCCTCATCCAACTTTATGTGCTTCTTGTCTTCACAAAGATCTGCGTGGCATCATGGAGGTGCCTCCCGAGTCTTGGTTCCAATGTGGTTGTCGGAAACCTTAGGCTCGAGGGTGCCGCGCTCCGTTGGGGTTGGGCAAGCTGTCCCGGCAAGGCCCTTTCCGGGGCCGTGGAGGCCGCCCCAGCAAGGGTCTTGCCGGGGGAGTCCACCTCACCCTCCTGTTCTTCGTGTCTCTGCCTTGGTGTTGCTTTGACCATCCTGCGGACTTGACCCCTCCCTCTTCCCTGCTAAGTGTGGCCGCGGGTGCGGCTCTGACTGCCCGTGCACAAGTAAGGGGTACAAAGGAGTGCCCCTACTTTGGTACACCGACACGGACTCATCATCATTGAAGCCTGGTTTAGGGGCTATTGAGGGAGTCCTGGATTAAGGGGTCCTCGGACAGCCGGACTATATACTTTGGCCGGACTGTTGGGCTATGAAGATACAAGATAGAAGATCTATTCCTGTGTCCGGATGGGACTCTCCTTTGCGTGGAAGGCAAGCTTGGAGATTCGGATATGTAGATTTATTTCTCTATAACCGACTCTGTGTAACCCTAGCCCCCTCCGGTATCTATATAAACAGGAGGGTTTAGTCCATAGGACAACAATCATAACCTCATAGGCTAGACTTCTAGGGTTTAGCATTACGATCTCGTGGTAGATCAACTCTTCTAATACTCATATTCATCAAGATCAATCGAGCAGGAAGTAGGGTATTACCTCCATAGAGAGGGCCCAAACCTGGGTAAACATTGTGTCCCCCGCCTCCTGTTACATTTAGCCTTAGATGCACAGTTCGGGACCCCCTACCCAAGATCCGCCGGTTTTGACACTGACGCCCATGCTCTTGCTCTAAATTGAGTGAGTTTTTAAAAGTTCTCGATGATCCTCCAAAGTAGTTTCATTAGCTAACTTCAAAATGTTTAGTTCTTTAGTTAGACACTCAATCTCCTTCTTATCATTGTCATTCGTTTCATCTTGATTAGCATGATTAATATCAATTTCATCATAGTTTTCATCACTAGTATTGTCAACAAGCAAACCATCATCACCTAGCAAATCATCTTCATCAGTATTGAAATCAATATACTTGGGGTGTGATACCTTAGGGCCTTTAGCCATGAAGCATCTTTCAATTCCTTCATTTGGTGAGTCAAATATGTCGTAGAAGTTGGTTCACACAAGTGCAGGACCAACAACACGTTCATCTTGAGTATATTCGGAGTCGGAGGGATAACTTCTCTCAGAGTAGTTGTCAGAGTCGGAATCGGATACCCATTCACCAACATGAGCTTGATGTCTTTGTCTTGTGTAGCTCCTTGATGACCTGTCCTTCCTTTCTCAATCCTTGCTTCTACGAGAGGGTCTTCGTTCATAACGATCATCTCTACTCCTTCTCTCTCTTGGAGGTGATTCATCTCTTTTACTTCTCCTTTTAGGTGAGTCTTATCTTCTTTTGTAGGGAGTCGTACACTCATTAGAGTAGTGCCCGGGTCTTCCACAATTGTAGCAATTACGATCATGACTAGAAGATCTTCTATCATTGTAGGACCTTGAATTGGAGCTTCTCTCTTTACTTCTACTCTTGTAGAATTTGTTGAAGTTCTTCACCATTAAGATCAATTCTTCATTGAAGACTTGTTTCTCACTTGATGTGGCAGGAGCATCACATGAAGCCTTAGAAGCACCACTAGACTTGTTGTGAAGCTCTTCCTTATCCTTGAGTGACATCTCATGAGCAACAATTCTTCCAATAACTTCCGTTGGCTTGAGATCTTTGTAATTAGGCATCATTTGGATCAAGGTGCACACGGTATAATATTTTCCATCCAAGGCTCTTAGGATCTTCTAGATGATGAATCTGTCGGTCATCTCTTTGCTTCCTAAGCCGTCAATCTCATTTGTGATGAGAGCAAGCCTAGAGTACATTTCAGCGACTCCTTCACCATCCTTCATTTTGAACTTGTCAAGTTGACTTTGAAGCACATCCAATTTGGATTCCTTGACGGACTCGATACCTTCGTGCATATCAACAAAAGTATCCCAAATTTCCTTTGCATTCTCAAGATGGCTGATTTTGTTGAATTCTTCGGGGCACAATCCATTGAAGAGGATATCGCAAGCTTGTGCATTGTATTGCAACATTGATGTCTACTATGCCACTTTATTCTTGTAGATTCGTGTTGGGCCTCCAAGCGTAGAGTTTTGTAGGATAGTAGCAATTTTCCCTCAAGTGGATGACCTAAGGTTTATCAATCCATGGGAGGCGTAGGATGAAGATTGTCTCTCTCAAACAACCCCGCAACCAAATACAAGAAATCTCTTGTGTCCCCCACACACCCAATACAATGGCAAATTGTATAGGTGCACTAGTTCGACGAAGAGATGGCGATAAAAGTGTAATATGGATGGTAGAAATTTATTTATATAATCTGAATAAACAAAAAAAGCAAGGTAGCAAACAATAAAAGTAAGCACAAATGGTATTGCAATGCTTGAAAATGAGGCCTAGGGTCCGTACGCTAGTGCAATCTCTCAACAATTCTAACATAGTTGGATCATATGATTATTCCTCAATGTGCAATAAAGAATCACTCCCGAGTTCCTATTAGCGGAGAACAAAAGATAGAAATTGTTTGAAGGGTACGAAACCACCTCAAAGCTATTCTTTCCGATCAATCTATCTTAGAGTTTGTACTAAAATAGCACAAAGCTATTCTTTCTAATCAATCTAACCAAGAGTTCGTACTAAAATAACAGCATACGACACACATCAACCAACTCTAATGTCACCTAGATACTCCAATGTCACCACAAGTATCCGTGAGTTAATTCTACGATATGCATCAAACAACTTCATGATCGTAATATTCAATCCACAGAAAGATCAACAAGGGGGGCCCAAAGTTTCTATCGGAGAAAAGATAATAAAAACATGCATCAACCCCTATGCATAGATTACCCCAATGTCACCTCGGGAATCCGCAAGCTGAGTGCCATAACATACATCAAGTGAATCAATATGATACCCCATTGTCACCTCAAGTATTCATACCGCAGGACATACATCATGTGTTCTCAGATCTGAACATTCAATCCGACAAGACAAAACTTCAACGGGAAAAGATTCAATTCATCACAACAAGGGTAGAGAGGGGAGAAACATCATACGATCTATCTTTGTTAACAAAGCCCATGATATATCAAGATCACGACATCTCAAGATCACAAGAGAGAGATTAAACACATAAATACTGGTACAAAGCCTTAGCCCTGAGGGTGGACTACTCCCTCCTCATCGTGGTGGCCGCCGGGATGATGAAGATGGCCACGGGTGATGATCTCCCCTTCCGACAGGGTGCCGGAACAGGCTACTGATTGTTTTTCGGTGGCTACAGAGGCTTGTGGTGGCGGAACTTCCGATCTAGGTTCTCAGTGAGGGTTTTCTAATATTTAACAATTTATACGGCGAAGAGGGGCGCGGGAGGACATCGAGGTGGGCACAACCCACCGGGTGCACCTGGGGGCCCAGGTGCACCCTGGTGGGTTGTGCCCCTGTCGGATATAGGGTTCCGGCAAAACCCTTAAGGTTCGAACTCTGGGGTGCGCACGAAGATCTTCTCCCTACCGAAACACGCCCACAACTTCACGGCAATTCTAAGCTAGATCGATGAACAACACAAGAGACACGAGGTTTATACTAGTTCGGGCCATCGTGGTGGTGTAATACCCTAATCTAGTGTGTGGTGTGGTGGATTGCCTCTTGGGCTGATGATGAATAGTACAGAGGAAGAACAGCCTCGCGAGGAGAGGTGTTCTTGTGGTGGTGTGCTTGAGGAGGAATCGATCCGTCTCTCTTGGCTCTAGATGAGATTCTAGATGCCTTCTACTGTGGTGGCTAGCCCTATTTATAGGCCCTGGTCCTCTTCCCAAATATTGAGAGGGAAGGGAGCCAACAACGGCCATTTCTAAAGGGGACATCTAGTACAAGCTATCCTGACTAAAGGTGGTCTTCGACTGCCAAAGGCACTGGTGATGACGCTGTCTAGGGCTCCATGGTGACCTCTGTCCTACCATCCTGCTGGTCTTGGTCTTGTTGCACCGATAAGGAAACCTTTTCCTAAAGCCTCGGTACTCCGCGCCTAAGCTTTCCCCCTTTGCACCAAAGAGGAAATGAGGACACTGCGCAGGCTGGCGCCCGCCTGGTCTTGATCGTCATGGCTTGCATCATGGGCACCTCGCGAGGTACCCCTCACCTTGATCTCTCCGCCTCCTCGCGAGCCTGCCTAGTGAGGCCGCCCCTGAGGAGGCTTTGCGTCGTCCGCCCCGCGAGGCTTGGCCCCTCGTGAGGATCTTGAGTGTTTGTTGATGAAGACGGGACGCACTGGGCCACTAGCTAAGCCACACTGCAGGCCGCAGGCAGGCAAGTCTGGGGACCCCCATTCCCAGAACGCCGACAGTAGCCCCCGGGCCCAAGGCATGCCCGGACTTGGCTTAGCAGCAAAGCCAAAGGGAAAGTGCGGAGCGCCACGGGCCCCAATAGCCTGCGGCCTTGGTCGCCGCGTGGTAGTTGATTGGACATGGGCGTCTCTGCATCCCCATGCTGCCTCGGCAACTGCCCGATTTGACGAGTCCCTGCTGCATGCAAAAAGATTCATGATTACCTGCGATCATGGAGGTCGACGGTTGGCCTCCCTTGGGCTATAAGTACGGAGGGGCGAGAGCCCCCGTTGCCCATCTCCCCTTGCTCCGCCTGCTTCTTCTCCCTTGATCCACCTCCATTCTCGACGCCAATGGCTCCAATCCGCAGATTCTCATTCAAAGAGAAGGGGAAGGCCCCCCAAAGGGGCCTGACCCGCTCCCGCCGAAGAAACGGCCAGTCCCATGCCGCCGTGATGAGGTTGAATGGCCGGAGACGACGAGGCCTTGGTGCGAGCGGCCGCCTCCTGGGTTCCTGCTGCCCTTGTACACCCGGGCCGAGGGCCCTGGGGAAAGAGACGGCGAGCGGCGCCGCCCGCGCCGCAAAGGGAGGTCAACGAGCCGTGGTCGTGCGCGTCGTTGCTCCTGGAGTCCATGTCGCGGACTCCTCTCGCAAGCTCGTGCTTCACGCTGTGATGCCTCCAAGCAGCTGAATTTGCTTCCCTTCATTCTTCGCCATCGAGATGCCGCCAAGGGGGCCTCTCGAGCTTTGGCTGCAACACGCCAACCGCGATGCTCCGGCAACCAGAGCGGAGGTTTAAGTCATCGCTCTGGGCAAGGTCTTCATGACCCGAGGCTGGAGCGAGGTCGCCCGGGTCTGCCGAACAGAGGGTGCCCTCGTGATTAATTTTGAATACGATGGCGCCTCCTTGATGCTCTTCAAGGTCTTTGACACAGAAGTCGGCCGACTAGAGTGCTGCACTAGAGGAGGCAGTCAGGACATCGATGTGGCAGGGGCCAAACCTGCTGCTTGCTTCCCCACTTTCTCCTCAGGCGGCAGCAGCGATGGTTGGGAGTCTAGGGACTCTCCTGAGCTCTTTGTGACTCCGGAGACGAGCAACAACAGCTACGTGCCCCCGAGCTCGCGCCGTGCTCGGAGCAAGGCGGCTACATCAGGCCGTCGTCGCGGCTGAACTGGATGGGGTTGGTGTCGGCCTCTCGTGGCCCACTGTTGATGATGGCGTCGTCCATAGAGGCACGTGCAGTTAGAACTCCTTAGGAATCTCGTCGTCTGTTCCCTGCGAGGAATTGAGAAAACACCCCGTGGGGGCATGTAAAGGGTCCGCGATGTATTTTGTTGATATTATCCTTATCATGAAGCAGCGCTAATGCCTGTCCTGTCCCGGCTTGGTTCCCCCTTTCTAACCTTGCGACGACTTGGTGCTCTACGCTGATAGGTCCCGGTCCCTAGGCAGGCTTCAGTCATTGCTGGTATGCCAGGTTGCGATGCCGTGGTCAAGGCCAGGAGGTGAGCGGCCCGAGGTCCAGTAAGAGCCCCTGAGGCGCGATGCTCAGGAGGTCCCCTTTTGCGCACAAGCAGCTGCCGAAAGGTGAGAAAGGAAGGCAACGTCGCCTTCACAGAGCCGCATTAAGTGGAGATTCTGTGCCGCATCGATTAGTTATTCTAGACGCGAAACTTATCTCGAAAACATGTAGTCGCTCCTTCGCGTTGCGCCGGACTTGTGTATTGGCCGCTAGGATGTAGGTGGGTTAGGCCCTCGCGAGGTTCCCCTCTCTTCCTCATACTCTCCTTTGTGCTCTACGTCCTCAGGTCCCAGCCCTCGAGGAAGCTCAGCCGCCGCTGGTATGCCAGGTCATGATGCCGTGGACAAGGCCAGGGGATGAGGGCTGGAGAGCCAGTAAGAGCTCCTGAGTCGCGATGCTCAGGAGCCCCCCTTTTAACGCGCAAGCGGACCGCGTGAGAAAGAGAGAGAGAGCTCATGGTGCCACCCGCTGTATACCTCAGAAGGTTGCTGTAAACCAACATGAGGGAAAGCACGGGTTGGCATTATGATTGCCAGCCAGCCATTGGTTGCTCCGAGAGAGTGGTGAGGGCATTGAGGGCCTGGTGAGGTGATGCTTGCGGGGTTGCCGCGGGCCAGAGCTCGACCACTTAGATTTGTCGACGTTGCAGGGATGGACCCATGCGCAAGCACCGTGCCAGCGCGAGAGGCTCCAAAGGTAGGTGTCAATCGAGCAGGCGGCAATCACAGGCAGGTTAAACATGAAAGGCAAATCAGCTTAGATAAACACAGAATGGATACATGCCACTGGGTCAGGCCCGAGCGCCTTGGGGATGATGTAGCCCGAGGGGCGCCCCCAGCAAGGTAAGCTAAAGACATAAGAAAAAGGGATACATGCCGCAGGGACGGACCCATTAGGCCTGGGAATGATGCAGCCCTGAGTGCGCTCCCAGCTGAAATGAACTCGGAAGATGTCACCTGGTACCATTGTAGATGGGTGTTGGAGTAGCTGAAGATGCACGATGAAGAGGCCGATCCTCACGAGCCACCGGGGCCCTAAGCCTCAGGAGGCTCTGAGGGTCCAGGCGGCTCCTCGAGGACCATCTCCATCTTTGCTAGGACCGCGTGGTGCCTGGCCTCCTGAGCCGCTAGAATGCTCCACAGATGGCGCTGGTGGGTGGCAGTCGCATTCGGCAGGCCGAATGGCATGCAAACGTAGTTGTGCGGCAGACCCTCACAACGTGTAACACCCCGGATGTAACTTTCCATATATGTAACTCCAACTCTTGCCATTTTCGGCTATGTGTTATGATATTCCCTCCGTGGTTGGGTTTTGTCTTTTGTTTTGCATTTTATTCATGTCATTCATATCATATCATGTCATCATGTGCATCTCATTTGCATACGTGTTCGTTTCATGTATCCGAGCATTTTCCCCGTTGTCCATTTTGCATTCCGACACTCCCACATGCACCGGCGCACCCCTCTTGTCTCTTTTCGTGTGCGGGTGTTAAACATTCTCGGAATGGACCGAGCCTTGCCAAGGGCCCTGGTATAGCACCGGTAGACCGCCTGTCAAGTTTTGTGCCATTTGGAGGTCGTTTGATACTCCAACGGTTAACCGCATAACCGCAAAGGCCTCTTTTGAGTTGCAGCCCAACAACCCTCCAAAACATCCCAATAACCCATCTAAGTCACTTCCATGCTCTCCGTCGTCGGATCACGATCGTGTGGGCGAAAACCGCACCTCATTTGGAGCTTCCTAGCTCCTTCTACCTATAAATATAGCCTCCCCCCGAAAATTCCGGATCAAATCCACCCCTAACCCTAGCCCCGCTCCTCTCCCCGCCGCCGGACGTGTCCGATTTGGGCCGGACACGTCCGTCCGCCGCCCCGGACCAACCAGGAGCCGCCACGTGGCAGCTCCGGCACCCGCCGGCCCGCCAGGCCCGCGCGGGGCCCCCGAGCCCATCGCCGCCGCCGCTCGGTCCCGCTCCCCCGCGCCCGGCTCCGCCGCCCGCATCTCCGCCCGGCCACCCGTGCCTCCGCCGCCGTCCAGCCGCTGTCCGCCGCCAGCCGTCACCGCGGGTCTCTGCCGCCGCCGCCCCGGCAGCCCGCCGCGCCGCCTCCGCCGTGCCTCGCCACGTTCCGGCGACCGCGCCGCCGCCTCGACCCCGAGCTCTCCTCCTCTGGCCGTCCTCATCTCCCTCCTCTCCAACTCTGGTGGCTGCTCCGGCCATCATCGGGAAGCGTGCCCAGATCGGATCTGAGAAAACCAGGGTTGACCTCGTTTTTATTGCCAAGTTTGCATAATTTTATGGCATGTTCATCGCATCATAACTCCGTCATCGTAGCTCCGTTTCATGTGAATAATATATCAAAATGTTCATTAGGATGTGCTATTCATTTTCTTACATTGGGCCATGTTCATTTGAGGTCATCTAGATGCCTTAATCTCTGATGCAAGAGTGCTTCATAATGTTAGTTCCTGTTTCTTAACAGAATGTGTGCTTTTGTCATTTTTGCCATGATTGATGTGTGCATCTTATGAACTTGAGCCCTACATGTGTTTTGAACTATGCCATGCCATATTTACAGGGGTGTATGCCATGTATTTTTGTGATCTCTATGGTGACGAGCACAAGCATGCAAACTAGGCTTCGTGATGTTGCTGATTTCAGTCCATGTTCTGCTGTTATTTTTATGCCATGTAAACTTGATGCTATAGAGAGATCCATGCATATTTTGAGATACTTCAGTAAGGATGTTTTGAACATATGGTTATGCTCTATCCATTCATGCCCCTGTTTGAAATTATGGAGTAGTCTAGCATGTCATTTTCATGCTCTACTTTTGCTATAAAATGTTTCCTGGCAGATTGTTTACATGTTATTCAATTTTGCCAAGGTTGTTGTAGTTGATCCTTGCATGCTATGAACTTGTTCTTGCCATGGTTAGATTCATAAACATGTCTTCTTGCTGATGCTATGCTTACTTTGTCATGCAATTACTTGTGGTGAGTGAATCGAGCTCGTGAAGATGCCTTCGTAATTCTGTCAATGCCATGCTCTGTTTGCTGAATCTGTTAACGAAACTTGCTATGTTTACATGGGTGCCATCATATCTTCTGGTCCTTTTTGGCTGATGGTCACTAAGGGAATTTTGTTCTATGCTTTGAGTAGAATCATGCCATGTCTTGTTTTGATATTATAAGTTCCTGTAGCATGTTGATAACTTGCTCTGAATATTGCTACCTGATGTTGTTTATGTCATGCCCAACCTGATAATTTTTGCTCTTTTGCCATGCTTGTTTGAACCTGTTGTGGTGTGATTTAGCCGTAGCTCAGTGTTCCTCTTTTGTCAAGAATCTCCTGTAGATCACTGCCATATGCTTTGTTTTTATGTTGGGTTGCTGTAGCATAGTTTCTTGTTGCATGCTAAGTAGCATTGTGATGTTAATCGCTGATTTGTGTCATTCTTGTTTTGCTTGCCATTTGCAAACCGTGCATCCGTTCCCGGAGATCTTTATATCGATTTCAACCGAAATCATCTCATCTTTCCAGCGGCATATTTGGTTTGCGAAGTTGATGCCTTGTTCATCCTTTTCCTTCCGGAGCACGCATATGCATTGCATATCACATCTCGCATATCATGCCATGTATTGCATCATGTTGCTTGTGCATTGCACCGTGATTTATTGTGTTTCCATTTCTTGTGTTCTTGCTTTGGGTAGAGCCGGGAGACGAGTGCGTGCACGAGGAACCTGTTGAGTACGCTAACGAGGATCAAGCCTTCGACAACTCTGAGAGCCTTGCAGGCAAGATGACCATACCTTCGATATCACTTTTATCTTTGCTTTGCTAGTTGCTCGCTCTATCGCTATGTTAGCTCTACCTGCCACTGTTTATCATGCCTCCATATTGCCATGTCAAACCTCTAACCATCCTGTCCTAGCAAACCGTTGTTTGGCCATGTCACCGCTTTTGCTCAGCCCTTCTTATAGCGTTGTTAGTTGCAGGTGAAGATGAAGTTTGTTCCTGGTCGAAACATGGATATTTTGGGATATCACAATATCTCCTGTTTAATTAATGCACCTTATATACTGGTAAAGGGTGGAAGGCTCGGCCTTATGCCTGGTGTCTTGTTCCACTCTTGCCGCCCTAGTTTCCGTCATACCGGTGTTATGTTCCTTGATTTTGCGTTCCTTACGCGGTTGGGTGATTTATGGGACCCCCTTGACAGTTTGCTTTGAATAAAACTCCTCCAGCAAGGCCCAAACTTGGTTTTACCATTTGCCACCTAAGCCTTTTCCCTTGGGTTTTCGCGAGCCCGAGGGTCATCTTTATTTACCCCCCCCCCCGGGCCAGTGCTCCTCCGGGTATTGGTCCAAACTAGAGCCCTTTGAAGTGCCACCTCGGGGAAACTCGAAGTCTAGTTTTAGTTGTCCGGACTGCTCATATGTTGTGCCCTGAGAACGATATATGTGCAGCTCCTATCGGGATTTGTCGGCACAGTCAGGTGGTCTTGCTGGTCTTGTTTTACCATTGTCGAAATGTCTTGCGAACCGGGATTCCGAGGTTGATCGGGTCTTCCCGGGAGAAGGTATATCCTTCGTTGACCGTGAGAGCTTATGATGGGCTAAGTTGGGACACCCCTGCAGGGTATATTATCTTTTGAAAGCCGTGCCCGCGGTTATGAGGCAAATGGGAATTTGTTAATGTCCGGTTGTAGAAAACTTGACACTTGACCTCTTTAAAATGCATCAACCGCGTGTGTAGCCGTGATGGTATCTTCTCGGCAGAGTCCGGGAAGTGAACACGGTTTGGGTTATGCTTGACATAAGTAGTTTCAGGATCACTTCTTGATCGCTTCTAGCTTCTCGACTGATGCGTTGCTTCTCTTCTCGCTCTCACTTGCGTATGTTAGCCACCATATATGCTTAGTGCTTGTCGCAGCTCCACCATATTACCCTTTTTCCTACCTATGAGCTTAAATAGTCTTGATCTCGCGGGTGTGAGATTGCTGAGTCCTCGTGACTCACAGATTCTACCAAAACAGATGCAGGTGCCGAGGATGCCAGCGCAAGTGGCGCAACCAAGCTCAAGTGGGAGTTTGACGAGGACCTTGGCCGTTACTATGTATCATTTCCAGATGATCAGTAGTGGAGCCCAGTCGGGGCGATCAGGGATCTAGCATTTGGGGTTGTCTTCTTTTCATTTGGATTTGACCGTAGCCGGTCTACGAGTGTATTTTGGATGATGTATGATCTTAATTATGTAATTGTGTGAAGTGGCGATTGTAAGCCAACTCTCTTTATCCCATTCTTGTTCATTACATGGGATTGTGTGAAGATGACCCTTCTTGCGACAAAACCACCATGCGGTTATGCCTCTAAGTCGTGCTTGGACACGTGGGAGATATAGCCACATCGTGGGTGTTTCACAACGTCCCACGCGTGAAGGCCACACGCGCTCCTGAGTTGCAGCTCGGTTGAGCCGTGGGACATCAATGCAGACGCGCATCCCACCATCCTCGCCTGGATGGGGAGCTACACTAGGCAAACTGTGATCGCCGCGCATGACTCTTGCCTCCTGAAGCTCCTGAGTGGCCTTGGTGATGAACTCCTAAGGGTTGGGCTTTCCACACCCTGAGACTTCCTGAGGGAAACGTGTCGCGAAGCACGCCTCCAAGTGGTGCTCGAGTGCCTCCCTTGTGATTTTGGCAAAGTCTAAGGCCCTCCAGAAGAGAGCCCCCGAGCCCTACCAAGGAGGGCACCGAGCGCGCCTTCCTATGCGATGGAAGGAGGCGCCCCTTGCACGGGCGCGGATCCTGAGGTGGCACCTCCTGAGATGCCAACCTCCTGAGACCTTGGGTTGGGCGATGTCTTCTTATTCTTGGGGACTGCCTCAGGAGGGTTCTCGCCCTTGCTTTCCGGGTCCTCGATTGATGTAGCTTGGAAGGCGCGCTCAAGGGAGCACACCGCATCTTTCTCTTTGCATGGGACTGTGATAATTCCGCCACTTCCTAGCATCTTGAGGATGTTGTAGCCATGGTGGGTCACTGCCATGAACTTGGCCAGGGCTGGATACCCGAGGATGGCATTGTATGACAGGTGGATGTGGGCGACGTCAAAGTCGATGAGCTCGGTGTGGTAGTTGTTGCACTACCCGAAAGTGACAGGGAGGCAGACCTGCCCTATCGGGGTGGTGGAGCCATCAGTAACTCCTGAGAAAGGCTTGGTAGGCTGAAGTTGATCATCTGGCACTTGAAGGTTGTTGAACATCTCGACGGACAGAATGTTGAGTCCTGCGCTGCCATCGATGAGGGTCCAGGTGACTTGCACGTTGCTGATGACTGGGGAACAAAGCATCGGGAGGATGCCAGCGGTAGCTGCACACTTGAGTTGATCTGTTGAGATGAAAGTGATAGCGCACTTGGACCACCTAAGCGGGCGCGTGGCCTTGAGCTTGGGGAGGACTGCATTGACCTCGCGAGCAAATTGCTTGAAGATGCACTGAGAAGCTGGGGCCTGGGCACTGCCCAAGATACAAGAGATAGCACGTGGCTCCTGGAAGCCCCCAGCCCCCTCGTCCTGGTGGTGGCCGTCGTTGCTTCTTGGCGGCGGCGGCAGAGGAGGAAGGCCTGCGTTGCCCTGCGGGCGATCCTCGCGAGGTTGATCCCTCCAAGCTCCCTCACGAGGCTGGTCCTGCCAGCCATCCTCGCAAGGTCGGTCACGCTACTCCTGGCGAGGGCCTCGGTCGTCCCATCGTCCTCTGCCTCGTCCTCCTCCTCGGCCGTAGCCCCGGTAATTGCGCTCGGGGCGTCGACCGAAGCGTCCTTCTCGAACGGCCCAGAGCTCCTAGCACTCGTCGGTGTTGTGGGTGTAGAGGTTGTGGTAGGCGTAGAATCGGCTGCCCTTGGACGACTCCGGCTGGTCCCTACCGTGCTTCGTGTCTGGTTCTACTGCGAGCAGGTTGCTCCTTTGCGCTTCATGTCCTTGGCCTTGGCCTTCTTCTCTTCTGTGTCAGCAGCTGGAAGCTCGAGGAGGGAGAGGGGGCGCGACGTGCGTGAGACGACGAACCAGCTGGGGTCAGCGACGGAGTGGCGGTGCGGCCTTCCCGCGGCTCTGAGGGGTCAAGTGAAGATGCTTGCTGTTTGTTCCCCGCCGGGCCGGTGGCGGCATTGGCGGCAGGCGATAGAGAACGACGAGGAGTCCCACCGACGGGAGCCTTCTGGGTGACGCTGGTGGCGAGAGCAGCCCGGCGCTCGGCGCGAGCTCGGCGAGCGTCTACCATGGATGCGACGAAGCAATGGAACGCAGGTCAGCGGAAAGAAGATTTCGGTGCACCCCTACCTGGCGCGCCAAATGTCTGATATCGGGTTCCGGTGAAACCCTTAAGGTTTGAACTCTGAGGTGCACACGAAGATCTTCTCCCTAACGAAACACGCCCACAACCTCGCCGCAATTCTAAGCTAGATCGATAAACAACACAAGAGACACGAGGTTTATACTGGTTCGGGCCACCGTTGTGGTGTAATACCCTAATATAGTGTGTGGTGTGGTGGATTGCCTCTTTGGCTGATGATGAGCAGTACATAGGAAGAACAGCCTCGCGAGGAGAGGTGTTCTTGTGGTGGTGTGCTTGAGGAGGAATCGATTCGTCTCTCTTGGCTCTAGATGAGATTCTAGATGCCTTATACTGTGGTGGCTAGCCCTATTTATAGAGGCTTTGGTCCTCTTCCCAAATATTGAGCGGGAAGGGAGCCAACAACGGCCATTTCGAAAGGGGACAGCTAGTACAAGCTATCCTGACTAAAGGTGGTCTTCGACTGCCAAAGGCACTGGTGATGACGTCGTCTTGGGCTCCACGGTGACCTCCGTCCTGCCGTCCAGCTGGTCTTGGTCTTGTTGCACCGATAAGGAAACATTTTCCTGATGCCTCGGTACTCCGCGCCTGCACTTGCCCCCTTCGCACCAAAGAGGAAACAAGGACACTGTGCAGGCTAGCGCCCGCCTGGTATCGATCGTCATGGCTTGCGTCATGGTCACCTCGCAAGGTACCCCTCGCCTTGATCTCTCTACCTCCTCGCGAGCCTGCCTAGTGAGGCCTCCCCTGAGGAGGCCTTGCGTCATCCGCCCCGCGAGGCTTGGCCCCTCGCGAGGGTCTTGAGTGTTTGTTGATGAAGACGGGCCACACTGGGCCACTGGCTGAGCCACACTTCAGGCCACAGGCAGGCAAGTCTGGGGACCCCCATTCCCAGAACACCGACAACCCCCCTCAAGGCACCCCTCAGGTGCTGCTCTGGCCCAATGGATGTCTTCTGGTCAATAAAAAATCCATAAAAAGTTTCGCGGTGTTTGGACTCCATTTGATCTGGATTTTCTGCGATGTAAAAAACAAGCAAAAAACAACAACTGGCACTGGGCACTGGGTACGGGGTCAATAGGTTAGTCCCAAAAAATGACATAAAGTTGCTATAAAATGATGGTAAAACATCCAAGAATGATAATATAACAACATGAATACTTCATAAATTATAGATACGTTGGAGACGTATCAGCATCCCCATGCTTCATTCCTACTCATCCTCAAGTAGATAAATGATAAAAGAAATAATTTATGAAGTGTGAATGCTAGCAAAGTGCATAAGTTTGATCAATGATAATTCAATCACTTCTCCTAGCATCATAACATCATAAAACTCATCATGGTAAAGTAGCAACCAATTCACATGTTAAGGTTCAAACAATGAATTCTCCTGAAACTCAACAACCTATATTCTTAGTCACCAAACAATTGCAATTCAACTTACTCAACGGAGTCTAAGTAAGAGCTCCACATACTCAACCATCATATAGTCTTCTATGATTGCTAACACTCATCACATACACATGATAAAACCGTTTCAACCGGACACATAGAAAGATAGGGGCTTATAATTTCGCCTCCCAACGTATTCACCTCAAGGGTGATGTCAACAATAATAACTCATGCTACCCATATCCAACTGGATATGTGTGCCTAGATCTTTCCTCACCACATGATGCTTGCCAAAAGAGAAAAATAAAAAGGAATAGAGAGAAAAACTTTGACTCTTTCATGAAAGTAAATACATAAAAGTAAATGGTAGGTCCTTCGCAGAGGGAAGCAGAGGTTGCCATGCGCTTTTTGTTTGTATGCTCAATCTCTTAGTGCAAAAGAACATCACGTTATATTGCCCCTTATGATAGCAACCTTTATTATGCCTTCTACCACTTTTATTCTTTGCTATCACAAGTTTGTACAACGCTCAATTTTCCCTTACACTAAATGATCTAACACTTTTAGAAGCAACTTTTATTAGCTTATTGCACCGATGACAACTTACTTGAAGGATCTTACTCAATCCTTAGGTAGGTATGGTGGACTCTTGAGAATAAGATTTGGGTTTAAGGGTTTTTGGATGCACAAGTAGTAACTCTACTTGGTGCGGAATTTTTGGCTAGCAAAGATGGGTGGAAAGCACCACATGTTGAAGGATCTATGACAATATAACTTCTATGTGAATATGAACAAACATAAATAATTATGTTGTCTTCCTTTTCCAATGTCAACAATTTTGGCATATAATATTTTGATGGGGGCTCGCAAAAGATTTCCAAGATAGTGTATGTGCATGTGAAAGTTCTCTTCCTTCTACTAATCATCAATGAATTGCTTGTATGGCCAATATTGTGATTGTTAAGCTTCAAAAGATTTCACTTTCTAAACCCAATGTGAAGATACCACTAGGCATGATATGAACATACAATTTCAACTTCATGATATTCAATTCATTCAACAATTTACTCATAGGATATAAGTGAAGCACAAGAGTAAATGACAAACTACTCCAAAAAAGAAATAAGTGAAGATCAAGCGAGTAGTTATGTAAATGGGTAGCTATTTGAGGACTCTCTTTTATTTAAAACTTTCAGATCTAACTATCTTATTAAAACAGCAAGCAAAAAGAATGGCACTCAAAAAATAGCACACATCATGTGAAGAAGCAAAAAACTTGGGCTCAACCGATATTAACCGATAGTTGTTGAAGAAGAAAGGTGGGATGCCTACCGAGGCATCCCCAAGCTTAGACGCTTGAGACTTCTTGGAATATTATCTTGGGATGCCTTGGGCATCCCCAAGCTTGAGCCTTTTGTGTCTCCTTAATTCCTTTTATATCACGGTTTCCCTAAATCTTAAAAACTTCATCCACACAAAACTCAACGAGAACTCGTGAGATAAGTTAGTATAATAAAGAGCAAACCATTTCACTTTCGTACTGTCAAAAACAAGATTCATAATTGTTTATACACAATTCCTACTGTAGCATATCATTTCCACAATTTATATTAGGCAATATAAGCAATAGAAACTAGGACACAAGCAAACTATGCATTGAAAACAGAATCTGTCAAAAATAGAACAGTCTAAAGTAATCTGTAATCCAACCATACTTCTGCTACTCCAAAAATTCTGAAAAATTAGGACAACGTAGGGAATTTGTATATCTATCACCTGTAAAAACTTCAGATCAAAATCGCGTTCCAGTGAATTTTAGAATTTCCTGGACTGGGCGCAAAAGTTTCCATTTTTGCACAGAATCAAGTCAACTATCATCCACACTATCCCAAAGGTTTTACTTGGCACTTTATTGAAACAAAAGCTATAAAATACGATTAGTATAGTAGCCTAATCATGTGAACACACAAAAATAGTAGGTAAAAGTGTTGGGTTGTCTCCCAACAAGCGCTTTTCTTTAGTGCCTTTTAGCTAGGCATGATAAGTTCAATGATGCTCGCATAAAAGATAAAGATTGAAACATAGCAAGAGCAACATGAATCATAAGTTCCTCTCTCATAACAATTTTCAGTAGCATAATGAATATATTCATCCATATAACCATCACATAAAGCATTCTTTTCATGATCCAAAATCATAGAAGATTTATTACTCTTTATGGCATACATGTCATCATAATAATCATCATAGATAGCAACATTATTGTCATAGTCAATTGAAATCTTCCAAAATAGTGGATGTATCACTAAATAAAGTCATGACCTCTCCAAATCCACTTTCATCAATATTGTAATAAGATTCAACACCCTCCAAAATAGTGGGATTACTACTACCTAAAGTTGACACTCTTCCAAACCCACTTTCATCATTGTAATAATCATAAATAGGAGGCATTCTATCATCATAATAAATTTTCTTATCAAAAGTAGAAAGAATCAAAGGATCATATTCATTATGAAAAGCATCCCCAAGCTTGGGACAAGCATTATTTTCAGCAAATAAATCTTCAAACATTTCATACTCATCAAACATAGCATCCCCAAGCTTGTGGTTTTGCATATCATCATAATCATTCTTATCGATAGCATGAATGGCACCAATAGTATTACAAACATTATTATCATATTCCTCCAAGCAAGTGCCAAAAAGATTTTCAAGATCATAAAATACATCATTGTCTTCCCAAGGATAATCATTACAGCAAGTCGTAGGCATCACAAAATCATACTCAATATCATCATCCTCCATCAACATATTTGATTCAATTTCATGAGGCACAATGGTGATAGGAGCAATATTACTTGGGAGAGTTACCTTGTTACCTCTACTTTTTCTTTTTTTTTCTTCTTCACCACCTCACGTGTGGGTTTAATCCATTTTTTGAGCTTCTTGTTGAAGAGATTGATTGGATAGGAAGCTCCTCCTCGTTACCTGATTCATCATAAGAAACACTAGGAGGGTATTGGGAAATATTTTCCCTTTCATTAGTACTCTCTTTATATTTTATTTGGTTTCTTGTTTTTAGATAGTTGGCAATGTAATGATTCTCAATGTAATTTATCGCACAAAACATATAAATTTCCTCTAGCTTAAAATCAAAAAATCTCTTAATGTTATATGGAATATCCTTAGTTATATGTTTCATTTCTTCATAACCCGGAATCAAACTAAGTTCATTGTGATGCGCAAGGGAAATCAAGTCATCACAATTTTTGGACACGATTCAATCATGAAAAAATTTGCATTAGAGATTTAAATGACCACGTTCATTGCAAAGTTCGCAAGGATGGCGAAAAAATAAAAAAATTCAACCATTTAGTTTCTAAATACTTACGCCTCTTGCAAAATCTATCTTCCCTTTTTGGTGTGTGTTTGCACTCCCAATTTTCTCTGCAAAAATTGACATCCTTAGTATTATGGATATTCAATGAATTCTTAGTATTATGGATACATCATTATCACGGCTAATGCAATCATCATTAGTATTATGGATATTCAATGAATTCAAACTAACAACATTGCAATCATGCTCATCATTCACATATTTAGTGCCAAACATTTTATAGCATTCTTCTTCTAACAACTGAGCACAAATTTCATTTCCATCATTTTCATGAAAGATATTATAAAGATGAACAATATGATGCAACCTCAATTCCATTGTTTTGTAGTTTTCTTTTACGAACCAAACTAGTGATAAAACAAGAAACTAAAAGATCCAATTGCAAGATCTAAAGATATACCTTAAAGCACTCACCTCCCCGGTAACGGCGCTAGAAAAGACCTTGATGTCTACTACGCCACTTTATTCTTGTAGACTCGTGTTGGGCCTCCAAGCGCATAGTTTTGTGGGACAATAGCAATTTTCCCTCAAGTGGATGACCTAAGGTTTATCAATCCGTGGGAGGCGTAGGATGAGGATGGTCTCTCTCAAACAACCCTGCAACCATATACAAGAAATCTCTTGTGTCCCCAACACACCCAATACAATGGCAAATTGTATAGGTGCACTAGTTCAGCGAAGAGATGGTGATAAAAGTGTAATATGGATGGTAGAAATATATTTTTATAATCTGAATAAATAAAAACAGCAAGGTAGCAAACGATAAAAGTGAGCACAAACGGTATTGCAATGCTTGAAAATAGGGCCTATAGTCCGTACTTTTGCTAGTGCAATCTATCAACACTGCTAACATAGTTGGATCATATAATTATCCCTCAAAGTGCAATAAAGAATTACTCCCGAGTTCCTATTAGCAGAGAACAAAAGATAGAAATTGTGTGTAGGGTACGAAACCACCTCAAAGCTATTCTTTCCGATCAATCTATCCTAGAGTTCGTACTAAAATAACACAAAGCTATTCTTTCCGATCAATCTAACCAGGAGTTCGTACTAAAATAACACCATATTACACACATCAACCAACTCTAATGTCACCTAGATACTCCAATGTCACCACAAGTATCCGTGAGTTAATTCCATGATATGCATCAAACAACTTCATGATCATAATATTCAATCCACACAAAGAACTACAAGGGGGCCCCAAAGTTTCTATCGGAGAAAAGATATAAAAACATGCATCAACCCCTATGCATAGATTACCCCAATGTCACCTCAGGAATCCGCAAGTTGAGTGCCATAACATACATCAAGTGAATCAATATGATACCCCATTGTCACCTCAAGTATTCATACCGCAAGACATACATCATGTGTTCTCAGATCTGAAAATTCAATCCGATAAGACAAAACTTCAAAGGGTAAAGATTCAATTCATCACAACAAGAGTAGAGAGGGGGGAAACATCATATGATCCATCTATGTTAACAAAGCCCATGATATATCAAGATGGTGACATCTCAAGATCACAAGAGAGATATTAAACACATAGCTACTAGTACAAACCCTCAGCCCCGAGGGTGGACTACTCCCTTCTCATCATGGTGGACGCCGGGATGATGAAGATGGCCACCGCTGATGATCTTCCCCTCCGGTAGGGTGCCGGAACAGGCTCCCGATTGGTTTTTTGGTGGCTACAGAGGTTTGTGGCAATGGAACTTCTGATCTAGGTTCTCCGCGAGGGTTTTTGGAATATTTTACAATTCATAGGGCGAAGAGGGGTGTGGGAGGCCATCGAGGTGTTTGGACTCCGTCTGATATTGATTTCCTGCGATGTAAAAAACAAGCAAAAAACAACAACTAGCACTGGGCACTGGTTCAATAGGTTAGTCCCAAAAAATGATATTAAGTTGCTATAAAATGATTGTAGAACATCCAAGAATGATAATATAACAACATGAATACTTCATAAATTATAGATACATTGGAGATGTATCAAACATCTTCAACTCTTTCGCAGTTGCTTCACGATTTGGTTCTCTTCCATCCTCAAGGAATTCACCTTGCAAACCAATACAAACAATAGCCCAAACGGCGGGGTTATGTCCAAGAATATGCATTGTCATATTATGCTTCCAACTAGCAAAATTAGTACCATCAAAGTAAGGACCTCTATGGTGGTAATTTCCCTCGCTAGATGCCATACTCCCCAAGGTTGTGAAACCAAGGCTATGATCACCAAAATCTATGGAAATCAAGGAAAATGGAGACCAAAGCTTTGATACCACTTGTAGGATCTAAACTAGGTCTAGAGGGGGTGATTATACTACTCAACCAAATAAAACTCTAGCCTTTTTCCAATTTTAAGTCTTGGCGGATTTTAGCAACTTAGCACAAGTCAAGCAATCAACCTACACATGCAATTCTAAGAGTGTAGCAGCGGAAAGTAAAACATTGCGTATGAAGGTAAAGGGAAGGGTTTGGAGAAGGCAAACGCAATGTAGATACGAAGATTTTTTGCGTGGTTTCGATAGGTGGTGCTATCGTACATCCACGTTGATGGAGACTTAAACCCATGGAGGGTAACGGTTGCGCGAGTCCACAGAGGGCTCCACCCACGAAGGGTCCATGAAGATGCAACCTTGTCTATCCCACCATGTCCATCATCCACAAAGGACTTGCCTCACTTGGGTAGATCTTCACAAAGTAGGCCGAAGGGGCCCACCAGGTGGGCACAACCCACCTGGGCGCGTTAGGGAGCCCAGGCGCGCCTTGGTGGCTTGTGCCCTCTTCGGACCACCTCTGGTGCCGATCTTCTGGTATATGTCATTTTGACCTAGAAAAAATAAGGAGAGGACATTCGGGACGAAGTGTCGCAGCTCGGGGCGGAACTTGGGTAGGAGCACTTTTGCCCTCCGGCGGAGCGATTCCGCCGGGGGGAACTTCCCTCCCGGAGGGGGAAATCATCATCATCATCATCACCAAAAACTCTCCCATCTAGGGGAGGTCAATCTCCATCCACATATTCACCAAGCACCATCTCATCTCAAACGCTAGTTCATCTCTTGTATTCAATCTTGTCACCGAAACTATAGATTGGTGCTAGGGGTGACTAGTAGTGTTGATTACATCTTGTAGTTGATTACTATATGGTTTATTTGGTGGAATATTATATGTTCAGATCCATTATGCTATTCAATACCCCTCTGATCTTGAGCATGTTTATCGTTTGTGAGTAGTTACTTTTGTTCTTGAGGTCACGGGAGAAATCTTGTTGCAAGTAATCATGTGAATTTGATATGTGTTCGATATTTTGATAGTGTGTATGTTGTGATTCCCTTAGTGGTGTCATGTGAACGTCGACTACATGATACTTCACCATATTTGGGCCTAAGGGAATGCATTGTGGAGTAGTAAATAGATGGTGGGTTGCGAGAGTGGGAGCAAGGTAGCCCAATCCTTTCAATAAGTATGCACTATTCCATAAGGGACCGATTGGATCTTAGAGTTTAATGCTATGGTTAGAATTTATTCTTAATACTTTTCTCGTAGTTGCGGATGCTTGCGGGAGGGTTAATCATAAGTAGGAGGTTTCTTCAAGTAAGAATAGCACCTAAGCACCGGTCCACCCACATATCAAATATCAAAGTAGTGAACACAAATCAAATCAACATGACGAAAGTAACTAGATGAAATTCCCGTGTACCCTCAAGAACGCTTTGCTTGTTACAATAGACCGTTTTGGCCTGTCCTTTGTCTAAAAAGGATTGGGCTACCTTGCTGCATACTTATTGTTACTATCATTACTTGCTCGTTACAAACTATCTTGCTATCAAACTACTCTCGACTTACAAGTTCAGCACTTGCAAACATTACCTTACGGAAAACTACTTGTCATTTCCTTCTGCTCCTCGTTGGGTTCGACACTCTTACTTATCAAAAAGAGCTACAATTGACCCCCTATACTTGTGGGTCATCAAGGCTATTTTCTGGCATCGTTGCCAGGGAGTGAAGCGCCTTTGGTAAGTGGAATTCTGTAAGGAAACATTTATATAGTGTGCTAAAATTTATTGTCACTTGTTACTATGGAAAACAATCCTTTGAGGGGTTTGTTCGAGGTATCTTCACCTTGTCCGGAACCACAATTAGTTACCCCTCAACCTACTGCACCTACTAAAATATTGAATATGAAATCCCTTCGGGTATGATAGAACAACTGCTAGCTAATCCTTATGCAGGAGATGGAACTTAACATCCTGATATGCACTTGATACATGTGGAACAAATTTGTGGATTGTTTAAGCTTGCAGGTTTACCCAGGGATGAAGTGATGAAAAATGTTTTCCCTTTATATTTGAAGGGAAAAGCATTGGCATGGTATAGGCTATGCGATGATATTGGATCATGGAATTGGAATCGTTTGGAATTTGAGTTGCATCAAAAAATTTATCCTATGCATCTAGTACATCGTGACCGGAATTATATATAAAATTTTTGGCCTCGTGAAGGAGAAAGTATAGCTCTAGCTTGGGGGAGGCTTAAGTCAATGTTATATTCATGCCCCAATCATGAGCTCTCAAGAGAAATTATTATTCAGAATTTTTATGCTCGGCTTTCTCGTAATGATCAAACCATGATCGATACTTCATGTACTGGTTCTTTTATGTAGAAGACTATTGAATTCCCGTGGGATCTTTTGGAAAGAATTAAACGCAACTCTGCAGATTGGGAACTTGACTAAGGTAAAGAGTCAGGTATAAAGCTTAAGTATGTAGTGACCAGACCTCAAACAGTCTGATCTCCGTGCATCAGTGTCATCCCTAGATCAGTAATGCTGACACGCCCAGTACTTGAAGGATTTATAACAGAGTAGCAATCACACATTTATTACATCGAATCTCTCCAAAGAGAACTTATTACAATAAATATGGCTTAAGGCCATCTAATAACGATAACATTGGAAGGCTTGGAAGATAAGTGAGTCCATCAACTCCAACGGCATCACTGAGTATAGAACCACGATCCTAAAGCATCTTACTCGTCGTCTGAAAAGTCTGCAACATAAACGTTGCAACCCGAAAATGGGTCAGCACATGGAATATGCTGGCAAAGTAACACATAGAGAGTAATGAAAGAATAAAGCTATACTACATGTATGTATGGCTGGTGGAAAGCTCTATGGTTACAGTTTTGCAGAAAGCCAGTTTTTTTCCTACTGCAAAGGAATAAATTTATTTAACTATCATGGTGGTTGTTAAACATTGAGAATGGTTGACATCATTCTCAATCTCAATTAAGTAACATCATCATTAAACAAACCCAACAATATTAATTAATGTAACATGATGAGATTCACATGATAATCCAAGTACTAGATACTCAAAACGTCCATATCCGGGGACACGGCTAATCATGATTAGTTTATAGACTCTGCAGAGGTTGCGCACTTTTCCCCACATGACTCAATCTCCTCCGTTGGGGTTCTTGCACTACATGGTGTTTGAGAAACGGATGACCGAGACATAGTCTTTCAGAAGCGCTAGCACCTTACGATGGGTAGACCGTACCAACCTACATCCCCTACATCTGCTAGTCTACCACTGTAAGAGTTCGCACGACTTAGTTAACTATGCTAGATCCCATAATAGCATGTGGCTGCACACGGAAGCTTCTAGCATGAAAAATCTTATGATCCCTTTGAGCCTGGGTGGCGGTCCAAAAACAAACAGGCAATCCTGGAATACCCAGGTACCTCAATCCACCCAGATGTGTATTAAAGTTGCCACCTTGAATAAACCATTAATTAACAATCTCACATCTGTCATGGAAATTCACTCACCCAATCCACGCATACTAGCATTGCATGGCATAATAAGAAAATGTAGAAGTAACACCCAAGGGTTTGATAATAAAACAGGTAATAGGTACTACCTCATCTACTTCCCAAAACCCATATATTAATTTAGATCCTAATCATGCAATTGTTTGGAGGATTAAACTAATGCCATAAAACTGGGTAATAAGGAGGTATGATCAAACTTAAGAACTCCGGTTTGCAAAAAGAATCAAATCGAACGAAGAAACAAAACTCAAATGGCGAACGAAACAAGCTTTGTTTACTAATCTGGACCTAAGTCAAATTTTACAGAAGCAAAAACTAGTTTGAGTAGATTATTCGGAAAGAGGGTTTTGAGATGAAACTCTAGGCGCTTGAATCGCCTGATTCCGATAAACGAGCGAAAAGATAAACTAAAATGAAAATCGGATCAGAAATCGCGATTAGAAAATCGCGGAATAAATACGAGAAAAAGAAAAAAATGACGAACAGATTAACGAACAAATGTTCATTATCTGGATCTAAATGATGAACGCGTTCGTTAAAACGAATGAACGAGCGAACGCTCGCTAAATAAATACACCAAAAAAACGATCTAATAAAAATTAAAAATAAAAATCTAGGGTTTTTCTTAAAAAAACGAAGTGGTTTTCTTAAAAAAAACGGCGTGGGCGGCGGCGGCAGTACCTCCGGCGGGGTCCTCCGGCGAGGCGGGGCGGCTTCAACGGGGTTGGCTAGGGGCGACGGGGCTCCGGCGGCGGGTGGCGTGGTGCGGGGGCGACGGCGGCGGCGGCACGAGGCGGCGGCTCCGGCGGCGGGAAGTGCGGCAGCGCCGGCTGCGGCTTGGGGTCCCAAGGGGCCCCGGGCTGGGTATTTAAAGGGGGAGGGGGTGCGGCGGCTTGGGGGAGGGGCAAGCGGCGGCGGCGGGAGGCGGAGTCTGACCCAGACTCTGCGGCAGCGGCGCGGGGAAGGCGGCGGCCTGGGGCAGGCCAGCCTGGCTGGGCTTCGGCCCAGTCGGGCGCGGGCGCATTTTTTTTATAAAAAAATTGGCCGAACAGAAAAAAAAATCTAGAAAATTAAATAAAAATATAAAAATACCAAATAAATTTTCATCGTCTAAATAAAATATTTGGAACGAGATGAACATTTTTTTGGTCCTAAAATGCATTTTTGAAAATCATGCAAATTTTTCCTAAATTCAAAAAAATAGCAAAATCACCAAAATAAATCTTATTTGATTTTTCTATTAACTCCTCATTATTTCTTTATTTTGGGAAAGTCATTTTATTCCCTCTCTCATATTTTTATGATCGAAATAATTGAAGATAAAATAAATAAAATCAAATGATCCTATTTTCAAAATTTGAGAAACTCAAATATGAAAATAACGAAATACCCAACTCTCTCCGTGGGTCCTTGAGTTGCGTAGAATTTCTAGGATCGAGGCAAAATGCAATAAATATGATATGTAAGATGATCTATTTGTATAACATTCCAAATTAAAAATTTGGGATGTTACAAACCTACCCCCCTTAAGATGAATCTCGCCCTCGTGATTCGGGTTAGCTAGAAAATAGGTGAGGGTGGCCCTTCAGCAAATCTTCCTCTCGTTCCCAGGTAGCTTCATCCTCGGTGTGGTGGCTCCATTGAAGTTTACAGAACTTGATAACCTTGCTGCGGGTGACTCGGCTGGCATACTCAAGAATCTTAACTGGTTTCTCCTCATAGGTCAAATCACTGTCCAACTGAATCGCCTCTAGTGACACTGTATCTCTCAGCGGTATGTCAGCCATCTCTGTGTGGCACTTCTTCAACTGGGAAACGTGGAACATGTCGTGAACTCCTGACAATCCCTCAGGCAATTTCAACTTGTTTGCAACCTCTCCCATACATTCCAAAACTTTGTATGGTCCCACAAAACATGGCGCTAACTTTCCTTTAACACCAAAACGCTTGACTCCTCTAAGTGGAGATACACGAAGATAAACTCTATCTCCGACTTCGTAAACTGTCTCCTTGCATTTTGCATCTACATAACTTTTCTGCCTGGACTGGGCTACCTTGAGCCTGTCGCGAATCAACTTCACCTTCCGTTCGGACTCCTGTATCAAATCCGGTCCAAACAACTGACGGTCTCCAACTTCATCCCAAGACAACGGGGTTCTGCACCTCCTTCCGTATAAGGCTTCGAAAGGGGCCATCTTCAAACTAGATTGATAACTGTTGTTGTAAGAGAATTCTGCATATGGCAAATTGTCATCCCAACTAGAGCCATAATCTAGCGCACAAGCTCTCAGCATATCCTCCAAAATCTGATTAACTCTCTCAGTCTGTCCATCTGTCTGCGGATGAAAAGTTGTACTAAACTCTAGCCTGGTACCCAAGGTTTCGTGCAACTGATTCCAGAACTTTGAGGTGAACTGAGTTCCTCTATCTGATACAATGCTCCTTGGAACCCCATGCTGACATACGATCCTGGTCATGTATATCTTGCCTAACTTAGCACTGGTGTAAGTGGTCTTCACTGGAATGAAATGAGCTACCTTTGTCAAATGATCGACTACAACCCAAATCGAGTCATAGCCTGAACGAGTCCTGGGCAATCATGTGATAAAATCCATCCCTAGCTTATCCCACTTCCATTCGGGTATCGGCAATGGTTGCAACAACCCTGCTGGCTTCTGATGCTCTGCTTTTACTCTCTGACAAACATCACAAACTGCTACATACTCCGCAATATCCTTCTTCATTCCGGTCCACCAGAAAGTCTCCTTCAAATCCAAGTACATCTTGGTATTCCCTGGGTGAATTGAATACGGCGAATCATGGGCCTCTTGCAAAATCAACTTCCTGATCTCTGGGTCATTGGGCACATATACACGGTCTTCAAACCATAAGGTATCATGCTCATCCTCATAAAATCCCTTGGATTTTCCTTTGCTCAACTTCTCCTTTATCTCAAAAATCTCCTTGTCGGTCTTCTGAGCTTCTCTGATCTTATCCATCAAAGAAGACTGAATTTCCAATGTTGCTACATAGCCTCTCGGAACTATCTCCAAACATAGCTCACAAAAGTCCTCGGCTAACTCCTTTGGCAGTCCTGCGGTCATGAGTGTATTAACATGGCTCTTACGGCTCAACGCGTCGGCTACTATGTTAGCCTTTCCGGGGTGATACTGCAATCTCATATCATAATCCTTGATGAGTTCCAACCATCTCCTTTGCCTGAGATTCAACTCCTTCTGCGTGAAAATGTACTTCAGACTCTTGTGATCCGTGTACACCTCACAATGATTTCCAATAAGAAAATGTCTCCATGTCTTCAATGCATGCACTACGGTTGCTAACTCCAAATCATGTGTGGCATAATTTAACTCATGAGGTTTAAGCTGTCGTGACGCATACGAGACAACTCTTCCTTCCTGCAGAAGCACTGCTCCAAGTCCTCGACGTGAAGCGTCGCAATACACCTCGTAATCCTTGGTCTGATCTAGCAGAATTAAGACTGGTGAGGTGACTAGACATTCCTTCAATTCTTGGAAACTAGCCTCGCATTCCTCGGTCCAATGGAACTTGGTATCTTTCTTCAACAATTCCGTCATGGGTTTCGCAATCTTCGAGAAATTCTCAATGAATCTCCGATAGTATCCTGCCAGTCCAAGAAAACTCCTGATCTCTCCAACTGTCGTTGGTGCTACCCAATTTGTCACAGTGACAACCTTCGTGGGGTCTACTGCTATTCCTTCTCCGGATATCACATGTCCGAGAAATCCAACCTCCTTCAACCAAAATTCACATTTGCTGAACTTGGCGTATAACTGGTGTTCTTTGAGTTTCTCCAATACCAAATGCAAATGCTCCTTATGCTCCTCCTCGTTCTTCGAGTAGACCAAAATATCATCAATGAACACCACAATGAACTTATCCAGGAACTCCATAAATACTTTGTTCATCATGTTCATGAAATAGGCAGGTGCGTTAGTCAGACCAAATGACATAACGGTATACTCGTATAGCCCATACCGGGTGGTAAAAGCTGTCTTGGGTATATCTTGCTCTCGAATCTTCAACTGATGGTATCCTGATCGCAAATCGATCTTGGAAAATACCTTTGCTCCTTGCAGTCGGTCAAACAGATCATTGATCATCGGCAGTGGGTACTTGTTCTTGATGGTTACCGCATTCAATCCTCGATAATCAACAACCATCCTTAATGATCCGTCCTTCTTCTCCACTAGAAGTACTGGTGATCCCCAAGGTGAAGAACTTGGGCGAATGTAACCTTTATCCAGTAACTCCTTAATCTGACTTTTAATCTCCTCCAAATCCTTTGCTGGCATCTTGTATGGTCTCTTGGATATCGGCCCTGTGCCTGGCAAAAGCTCAATCAAAAACTCAATTTCTCTATCAGGTGGCATGCCTGGCAATTCTTCTAGAAATACATCGGGAAAATCCTGCACTACAGGTACTTCCTCTTGCACAACTCGTGATAAGGAATTTACGTGCATCCTCTTTGGCTCATGTCTGGATACATACTTGATCCTCTTCCCTTCTGGTGTTGTAAGTAGAATTGTCTTACTGGCACATTCAATGTTCCCGCCATACTTCGATAACCAATCCATGCCTAATATCACATCCAATCCTTGTGATTCCAAAACTATTAGGTCTGAGGGGAACACGTAGTTACCAATCCTTAATGGTAACCGATCACACCATAGCCTGGCCATATACTCTGCTCCAGGCGAGGTTACTAACATGGGTGTCTTGAGGGCTTGGGTTGGCAATTTATATTTATCCACAAACCCCCTTGATATGTATGAATGCGATGCACTAGTATCAAAAAGAACGAGTGCAGTAAATGACTTAACCAAAAACTTACCTATTACTGCATCGGGTTGGGCTTCAACCTCCTCCATGCTAACGTGGTTCACCTGTCCTCTGTTGAACGGGTTTGGATTCTTCTCAGAGCTTCCATTTCCATTCCCATTCTGGCCTTCAGGACATTCATTGGCGTAATGTCCGGTCTTCTAGCATTTAAAACAGGTGACTTGACTCAGATCTCTCTTGGCTGGTGTTGAGGGGTTGGTACGGTTCTAGCTACTACTGCCTCCATTCCCGTTACCACTCTTGGAACCATTATGGTTGTGTGAGCTACCACCTCCATGGGTATACTGGAACTGTCCTCCCGACTTCGGGGTAAAACGTGGCTTCTGCTGAGCTCCAGAATTGGGCTTCCCTTGTCCATACTTCCTCTTGCGGTTTTTAATCTGTTGCTGCTTCCCTTCAATCATGAGAGCTCTATCTACCAACTCCTAGTAGTTGTTGAAACTTGCTACCATCAACTACATGCTTAGCTCATCATTCAGACCTTCCAGAAACTTCTCTTGCTTAGCTGCATCTATAGCAACGTCATCAGGGGCATAACGTGCTAGTTTACTAAAGTCATCCACATATTGGCCAACTGTACGTCCTCCCTAGCGTAAGTTGCGAAACTCACGCTTCTTCATGACCATAGCTCCTGCTGAAACATGAGCAGTACGAAAAGCCTGCTGAAACTGATCCCATGTGACAGTGTCTACTGGATAAGTGGCTGTGAAATTCTCCCACCATGATGCTGCGGGTCCTTCAAGCTGATGTGCGGCAAATCGCACCTTCTCCACATCTATGCATCCTGCAGTGGTCAACTCCCTGGCTGTCTTGCGAAGCCAATCATCTGCAACAATTGGCTCGGGCTACTGGAGAACACCGGCAGATTCAGCCTAAGAAAACGGGTTAAGTGATCAACAGGTGGTGGCGGTGGTGGATTGTTGTTGTTGTTGTTGTTCCCCTGATTCTGATTCTGGACTAGTATCTGCATCAATGCATTCTGCTGCTGGATCAACTGAGTGAGCTCCGGTGGGAAAGCAAATCCATTATCGCGTCTCGGAGGCATCTGGGGTTTTAGAAAAGATGAGAATATAGAATAGAATGAGGTCTAGAGGGAAAACACTACCCATATGCACATGAGACAAATAGCAATCAAAACACTTCATTCAAACAAGCAAGGGCATACAACGGTCTAGCTATCGTTACAAAAGTGCTCGAACTATACTAGATACATGGAGGGAAATGCTACTACTGTTATGGTGGTCAACTAGAAAAACTGCTCCGATGAAGACTCCATGATATCTGCTCCGGCTTCGTCAACATAGTCATCATCACTATCGTCCGGATCCGAGTCGGTGTCATCGATGATGATGTGGTTCTCGGGACAAGTGCAATCTTCGTCTTCTCTAGTTGCTGGAAATCCCATGAACACTCTTAGCTTCTTCTTCAGGTCATCATTCTTCTCGACTAGCGTTGCTATTTCCTCCTCATATCCATCGCGTGTAGACTTGAGTTCTTCCTCCAGTTCCGTGATCTTGGTCATGGCCTTCTTCACATCCTCATGCCTGCACACATCTGGTTCTCCTGGCGTCGAATGTGCTGGTTTAACTCCTGGATGAAAGCTGCAATTGATCTGTCCTTCTTGGTGCTGATCATCTCCCATTGCTCATCTCGGCGCCCACAAATCTGATAGGTAGTATCTTTAAGCTCCTTGTGGTAAATTTCTCCAATATGTCCCATGGTAATGTGGGCTGCCATGCTCTTTCCTAGGCTCCAGGTTGGTGCATCAAAGGAAAACTCTATGGGCTCAGTGACGGGCATGAACGTCCTTCCTGGAACTTGAACTTGAATCATGCAGCGCTCCTCTTCTGGTAAATTGGCGTTGTAGGTTCCGGTGAAACTAGGTACTCCGATCCTCAGGTAGTTGGTAACTTCCTTCAGGTGTCGTCCAAAGGGTGTATCTTCATCCGGTTGCATGAACTTGTTCCTTGCATCCGCCATCCTAAAAGAGAGTAGAAAAGATGAGGAGTTAGAAATGAGAAGAGAGAGTAGTGATCTATGGCTTTTGCTTAGTGGTCGTGTCCTACAGTCAGCGTGTGCTCTGATACCATCTTGTAGTGACCAGACCTTAAACGGTCTGATCTCTGTGCATCAGTGTCATCCCTGGATCAGTAATGCTGACACACATAGTACTTGAAGGATTTATAAGAAAGTAGCAATCACACACTTATTACATCGAATGTCTCCAAAGAGAACTTGTTACAATAAATATGGCTTAAGGCCATCTAATAATGATAACAGCGGAAGGCTTGGAAGATAAGTGAGTCCATCAACTCCAACGGCATCACTGAGTATAGAACCACGATCCTAAAGCATCTTACTCGTCGTCTGAAAAGTCTGCAACATGAACGTTGCAGCCTGAAAACGGGTCAGCACATGGAATATGCTGGCAAAGTAACACATAGAGAGTTATGGAAGAATAAATCTATACTACATGCATGTATGGCTGGTGGAAAGCTCTATGGTTACAGTTTTGCACAAAGCCAGTTTTTTCCTACTGCAAAGGAATAAATTTATTTAACTATCATGGTGGTTGTTAAACATTGAGAATGGTTGACAGCATTCTCAATCCCAATTAAGTAACATCATCATTAAACAAACCCAACAATATTAATTAACGTAACATGATGAGATTCACATGATAATCCAAGTACTAGATACTCAAAACGTCCATATCCGGGGACACAACTAATCATGATTAGTTTATACACTCTGCAGAGGTTGCGCACTTTTCCCCACATGACTCAATCTCCTCCGTTGGGGTTCTCGCACTACATGGTGTTTGAGAAACGGATGACCGAGACATAGTCTTTCAGAAGCGCTAGCACCTTACGATGGGTAGACCGTACCAACCTACATCCCCTACATTTTCTAGTCTACCACTGTAAGAGTTCGCACGACTTAGTTAACTATGCTAGATCCCATAATAGCATGTGGCTGCACACGGAAGTTTCTAGCATGAAAAATCTTATGATCCCTTTGAGCCTGGGTGGCGGTCCAAAAACAAATAGGCAATCCTGGAATACCCAGGTACCTCAATCCACCCAGATGTGTATTAAAGTTGCCACCTTAAATAAACCATTAATTAACAATCTCACATCTGTCATGGAAATTCACTCACCCAATCCACGTCTACTAGCATTGCATGGCATAATAAGCAAACGTAGAAGTAACACCCAAGGGTTTGATAATAAAACATGTAATAGGTACTACCTCATCTACTTCCCAAAACCCATATATTAATTTAGATCCTAATCATGCAATTGTTTGGAGGATTGAACTAATGCAATAAAACTGGGTAATAAGGAGGTATGATCAAAGTGTTACTTGCCTTGCTGATGATCCACGAAACCTAGGGATTCGAAGTAGCAAGCGGCGCAATCAGGGTACTCTATCGCAAACAAATAAACAAAGAAACAAGCATACAATAAGTACTCATATAATGCACGGGAAAACTAAAATAAGAGTTCTAACCAGAAAGTTCAACTTAAGAACTCCGGTTTGCAAAAAGAATCAAATCGAACGAAGAAACAAAACTCAAATGGCGAAAGAAACAAGCTTCGTTTACTAATCTGGACCTAAGATAAATTTTACAGAAGCAAAAACTAGTTTGAGTAGATTAGTCGGAAAGAGGGTTCCGAGACGAAACTCTAGGCGCTTGAATCGCCTGATTCCGATAAACGAGCGAAAAGATAAACTAAAACGAAAATCGGATCAGAAATCACGATCAGAAAATCGCGGAATAAATCCGAGAAAAAGAAAAAAACGACGAATAGATTAACGAACGAACGTTCGTTATCTGGATCTAAACGATGAACGCGTTCGTTAAAACGAATGAACGAGCGAACGCTCGCTAAATGAATAAACCGAAAAAATCCGATCTAATAAAAATAAAAAAATTAGGGTTTTTCTTAAAAACCCGAAGTGGTTTTCTTAAAAAAACGGCGTTGGCGGCGGCGGAGGTACCTCCGCCGGGGTCCTCAGGCGAGGCGGGGCGGCTCCGACGGGGTTGGCTAGGGCCGGCGGGGCTCCGGCGGCGGGTGGCGTGGTGCGGGGGCGGCGGCGGGAGGCGACGGCTCCAGCGGCGGGAAGTGCGGCGGCGGCGGCTGCGGCTTGGGGTCCTAAGGGACCCAGGGCTGGGTATTTAAAGGGGGAGGGGGTGCGGTGGCTTGGGGAGGGGCAAGCGGCGGCGGCGGGAGGCAGAGTCCGACCCTGACTCTGTGGCGGCGGTGCGTGGCAGGCCGGCCTGGCTGGGCTTCGGCCGAGTCGGGCGCGGGCGCATTTTTTTTTAAAAAAATAATTTCATTGAACAGAAAAAAAATCTAGAAAATTAAATAAAAATCTAAAAATACCATAATAAATTTTCATCGTCTAAATAAAATATTAAGAACGAGATGAACATTTTTTGGTCCTAAAATGCATTTTTGAAAATCGTGAAATTTTTTCCTAAATTCAAAAAAAATAGCAAAAACACCAAAATAAATCTTATTTGATTTTTTTATTAACTCCTCATTATTTCTTTATTTTGGGAAAGTCATATTATTCCCTCTCTCGTATTTTTATGATCAAAATAATTGAAGATAAAATAAATAAAATCAAATGATCATATTTTCAAAATTTCAGAAACTCAAATATGAAAATAACGAAATCCCCAACTCTCTCTGTGGATCCTTGAGTTGCGTAGAATTTCTAGGATCGAGGCAAAATGCAATAAATATCATATGCAAGATGATCTATTTGTATAACATTCCAAATTAAAAATTTGGGATGTTACAAAGTATGACTGTGTTAAACCTTTTATGGATAGCGATGCTTTTCAAAAGTTTAGCACTAAATATGGACTTGACTCTGATATAGTAGCCTCCTTTTGTGAATCATTTGCTACTCATGTTGAACTTCCTAAAGAGAAGTCGGTTAAATATCACCCACCCATTAAAGATGAAATTAAAGAACCAGTACCAGTTAAAGAAGAAACTATACTTTACAATGTTGATCCAGTTGTTCCTTCTGCTTATATTGAGAAACCACCTTTCCCTGTTAGGATAAGAGAACATGCTAAAGTTTCAACTGTGGTTAACAAAAACTATGTTAGAACACCTAAACCTGATGAGCAAATTAAAGTAGAACCTAGCATTGCTATGATTAAAGATCTCTTGGAAGAAGATATGGATGGGCATGTTACTTACTTTTGTGAAGAAGCTGCTAGAATTGTTAAACCTGAGGGGAAAGATAAATATAGACCAGTTGTTGGCATGCCTGTTGTTTCAGTTAAAATAGGAGATCGCTATTATCATGGTTTATGTGACATTGGTGCTAGTGTGAGTGCCATTCCCCACTCCTTATATGAATAAATTAGAGATGAAATAGCACCTACTGAAATAGAAGACATAGATGTTACTACTAAACTTGCTAATAGAGATACCATATCACTAATTGGGATTCTTAGAGATGTTGAAGTCTTGTGTGGGAAGATAAAATACCCTACTGATTTTCTTGTTCCTACCACCCCACAAGATAAATTTTGTCCCATTATATTTGGTAGACCTTTCTTGAACACCATCAATGCTAACATAGATTGTAAGAAACAAATAGTGGGTGTTAGCTTTGGTGATGAGTTTCATGAGTTCAGTTTTCCAAGTTTAGTAGAAATTATTATGAAAAAGAATTGCCTAGTAAGGATGAATTAATTGGTCTTTCTTCTATTGGTGTGCCACCTAGTGATCCTTTAGAACAATACTTGCTAGACCATGAGAATGATTTACATATGCATGAAAGAAATTAAATAGATAAGATCTTCTTTGAACAATGTCCTCTGCTTAAACACAATTTTCCTATTGAAACTCTTGGAGGTCCTCCTCCACCTAAGGGTGACCCTGTGTTTGAATTAAAACCATTGCCAGACACTTTGAAATATGCTTATCTTGATGAAAATAAGATATATCATGTTATTATCAGTGCTAACCTTTCAGAACATAAAGAAGAAAGTTTATTGAAAGTTCTAAGGAAGCACCGAGCTGCTATTGGGTATACTCTAGATGATTTAAAGGGCATTAGTCCCACTCTATGCAACATAAAATTAATATGGAACCTGATGCTAAACCAGTTGTTGATCATCAACGTTGGTTAAATCCAAGGATGAAAGAAGTGGCAAGAACGGAAATATTAAAACTTCTGGAAGCAGGTATAATCTATCCTATAGATGATAGTAAATGGGTAAGTCATGTTCATTGTGTCCCTAAGAAGGGAGGTATTACTGTTGTTCCTAATGATAAGAATGAGCTTATTCCACAAAGAATTGTCACGGGCTATAGAATGGTAATTGACTATAGAAAATTAAATAAAGCTACTAGAAAATATCAATACCCTCTGCCTTTTACTGATCAAATGTTAGAAATACTATCTAAGCACACACATTTTTGCTTCCTTGATGGATACTCTAGCTTTTTCACAAATACCTGTTTTACAATCTGATCAAGAAAAGACCACTTTTACTTGTCCTTTTGGAACATTTGCCTATAGACGTATGCCTTTCGGTTTATGTAATGCACCTGCTACCTTTCAAAGATGTATGACTGCTATATTCTCTGACTTTTGTGAAAAGATTGTTGAGGTTTTCTGGATGATTTTTCTGTTTATGGGAAGTCCTTTGATGATTGCTTAAGCAATCTTGAGCGAGTTTTTCAGAGATGTAAACAAACAAATCTTATCTTGAATTGGGAGAAGTTCCACTTTATGGTTAATGAGGGCATTATCTTGGGTCATAAAATTTCTGAAAGAGGTATTGAAGTGGACCAAGCTAAGGTTGATGCAATTGAGAAAATGCCATGTCCTAAGGACATCAAAGGTATTCGTAGTTTCCTAGGTCATGTTGGTTTCTATAGGAGATTTATTAAAGACTTCTCTAAAATTTCTAGGCCTCTTACTAGTCTTTTGCAAAAGGATGTTCCTTTTTTTTGATGATGATTGTTTAGAAGCCTTTGAAACACTCAAGAAAGCCTTAATTTCTGTACCTATTGTTCAACCACCTGATTGGAACTTGCATTTTGAAATTATGTGTGATGCTAGTGATTATGCTGTTGGTGCTGTTCTAGGACAAAGAGTTGATAAGAAATTGAATGTTATTCATTATGCTAGTAAAACTCTAGACAGTGCTCAAAGAAATTATGCTACTACTGAAAAAGAATTTTTAGCAGTGGTGTTTCCCTGTGATAAATTTAGACCTTATATTGTTGATTCCGAAGTAATTATTCACATAGACCATGTTGCTATTAAATATCTTATGAAAAGAAAGATACTAAACCTAGACTTATTCGTTGGGTTCTCTTGCTACAAGAATTTGATTTACATATTATTGATAGAAAAGGAGCTGAGAACCCCGTAGCAGATAACTTGTCTAGGCTTGACCCACTACCTATTGATGATAGTTTTCCTGATGAGCAGTTAGCTGCAATAAATGTTGCTAATAGTACTCCTTGGTATGCTGATTATGCTAATTATATTGTTGCTAAATATTTACCTCCTAGCTTTACTTACCAACAAAAGAAAAAAAACTTCTATGATTTAAGACATTACTTTTGGGATGACCCACATCTTTAGAAAGGAGTAGATGGTATTATTAGACGTTGTGTAACTGAGCATGAACAGGGACAAATCCTATGCAAATGTCACTCCAAAGCTTATGGAGGGCATCACGCTGGAGATAGAACTGCTCACAAGGTATTGCAATCTGGATTTTATTGGCCTACTCTCTTCAACGATGCCCGTAAGTTTGTCTCATCTTGTGATGAATGCCAAAGAATAGGTAATATTGGTAAACGTCAAGAAATGCCTATGAATTATTCACTTGTTGTTGAACCATTTGATGTTTGGGGATTTGATTACATGGGACCTTTTCCTTCCTCTAATGGGTATACACATATTTTGGTTGTTGTTGATTATCTAAAACAATACAGAAGCTAGCCAACTCGCTCCCACAATGCTCCCTCGATCAGTTCCTTCGCTGGCCGTTCAATCCTGGTCAATGAAGTCTTTTTTTGCCTCCTGCCCGCCGGATCTTCGCTGGGAATTGACTTATGCCATTTTGACCGCATGGTGAGATCTGGACAGTGTGTGACCTGTGGGCTCGGGCTGGATCGAATTGGCTAGGTGCCAGTTTGTTGGGTGCGCGGGGCAGCCTGTCCTGCCGCGCCGCGTGCATGCGAGGCCCGCGTCATGGGTGCTATGCGGGCACGGGTTATGTGCTGCTCCCCGTGTTTCCACTCGCTGGCTGGTGTGGCGGCTGCAGGTGGACCTACCTACCGCATGGTCCCGTGCGTCAGCTTAGTGGTGTGTTTTTCTCGTGTACACGTATTTCCTGGTTACCTCGGTCAGCGGCTCCTCACGCGGCGCTCCTAAAGCGCTTCCCGCGTCGTGCGTCATGGGGAGTTACTGTGTCATGTGTGAGCTTCAGAGGCATGGATCGACGCATGTGCACCCGGATTATGCACAACGTTTGTACTAGCACGATGACGGGTGGACCGCCACTGATCTGGTCCCGCACGTCGGCTGCTAGTCCTTTTTAGTGCGCGTGTACGCTTTTCCCGTGCGCAGTGTTGCCTCTCGCCTGCATTTGGACTTTGGAGAGAGAGAGAGAGGATGGACTGCAGCTGCCCGATTCATGTGCTTGTGGGGCCTGGCTGATCGATGCATCGTGCGTGCCTCACCTCCATCTGCAGTTGGAGAGAGAGATGGACTGGCGCCTATGACGCACTGGTCGACGCCGCGGCCGCTGCCGTCAGCGAGCCCGGGTGCATGGTGGCGCTCACGGACCTCAACCGCTGCCTCCACGCCTTCAGCGAGTCTTGTGACCGAGCCGAGGGCCTCGTCCAGGCGGCCGCCGGCGGCCTCGGCCCCGCCGCCTCCCGCCACGACGAGCTATGCCACGCCGTGCGCGCAGTTGAAAAGGATCTCTGGGCCGCCACCGCCGGCCGGGAGGAGAACGAGATGGAAGAGGAGAAGAATCGCCCTCCGACCACGCCGCTGGCGGCCGAGGACAAATAGCCCAATCGATCTACCTCGTATTTTGTTGAGGTGATGTTCATCGTTCTTGTTTTTTCCATGTGATATTCATCATTCCTCTTATTTTCTTGGTTGATGTGCTAATCGTGTTAGTCATCTAGAAGATGAATGAAACTGTGACGGGAAAGGAGAGATGGACTAGGATATTTTGCCTCGCCGTGCCACATGGTGGCTGAGACCTGAGATGCGGTAGCCCCATGCTCTGTTCCCATGGGCCTCCTCTGCACGATGGTTGCCGCTGGTTGAGGTTTGTCCTTCTCTGGTTCGCATGTTCTTTGCCGCTACTTTGGATTCATTGTGCTAATTTCGCATGTTTGCATTTCTTTCGCTCATGCGCAGTTTGGTACGATTTCCTGTTGTCGCTTGCGTCGAGCCTTGGGTCCGTCTCGCCTTCTCATTGAGGTTAGTCCACTCCTCTTGTGCTTGCCTATAGAATGTTTGATGAAATGCATGTGTGCTAACGCATGTTCTACGGTTCAGCCTACTTCTCCTGTCGCTGGCGCTTCTTCTTCTCATCCGTCCTGCTCTTACCCAACGTGCTTCTGCTTGCTGCCTCGGGTAAATAGGCCATTATGTTGCTTCTGTGACCGGCGAGTGTTCATTGCATGCCTGTGTGTCATTGTGCTCTGACCATTTTTTGTGTGTATTTCGCAGGTTGTACGATCTCTTCTGTCGCTGTGTCGTTCGACTCATCAAAGTTTTCTTCTTTCCTTTCTACTATATGTGTGCGTATTTTACTTTTAGTATCTTCTGTGTCATGCTGTCTGCCCTGGTGATCTTTCAAATATCTATATATCATGTTGATCGTTTAAATGTTCCGTATATGGTCGGGCGTTGTGTGTTGTTCTTTCTCGTGATGCTTATATTTCGTGTATGTGTGTGAGCAGGATTTGTCCGCTTGTTTCGATTGTTATACCTGTTTTGGAGGTCGTGGTAACTCGATACCCCCCACGCTCACTCTTTCTGTTTTACACAGAAGCATATTTGTCCAATTCTCGGACTAATTTTTTGAAAGAAACCGCAGTTCATTAGAACGCCAATTATGGATATGGATCCATCTTGCTGCACTAGATGAAGGACTAGATGTAATAAGAATTGCATGTGACAGTTGCTCATGAATAGTATTTGTTGTACAAACATCCAGTTAATTCTTGAGATACAATAGAGACACTATAATAGTACTACTTTAGTCAAATACATTATCCACTGATAGTTGTAGTGAAATGTTGCTCTAGCTATTAATTTGCAGAATCTTGCACGACAAACTATAGGCATGCGATCTCTATGGTGTTCCAGTAAATAAAGAAAACTAGAACATGTGCCTTCAAATTTTACTATTTATATACAAAAACCATGCATTGGTACATATGAACCATATGAATAGGACTGAAGAAGATCTATTTTTTGTCATGTTTGTGAGTTTTCTGTTATTTCCGCTCAGTGTGAATAGGACTGAAGAAGATGGACATAGCCCTTTAGGTAATTTCACTTTTTTTGAACAGCAAACCGTAGAACAATAGTTCTATGGTATATTTTCATTAAAAAACAGTATGTTACAAAGGGAAAGGTGAACATAGAAACAAAAGAAAAAAGATCTAAGATAATGGGGCAGAGCCCTTATCCAATTTCAGTTTTGGGCAACATGACAATCATTTAAAAATTGATCTGACAGCCTGCTTGAACGAGGTGAATGCTTGTCTTTGATCTTGTGTCGAAGTTGTTGAAGATCCTTTTGTAATTCAAGCCCCCAATTTGAGACTGTCGTCTGGATGTTTCTGAAGACCTTGCCATCTCACTTTACCTTGCCATCTCACTTTGTTTAAATAGGACAGGTTATTTACGAAGGTATACCGTTTCTATTGACTGGATAATTCACATGTTGGCAAGGACTTATTGGTGCAGCCTGGTCATAATTGCTCGGCCAATTTCCCAACCCAAATCCAGAACCGCTTCATCTTTAGATCTTTACATGATTGATGAAATGCCTTAGAGACTAAGATCTGCGCTTTGTTTTTCTCCGTTCTCCTGCTCACGGATTAACCGATGGTTGTAAGATCCAGAGAAGCATTAGGAACTGGTCTGCAGTGTCTTCTAGTGTACGCGTACACACAATTCACTTTCCTTTTCTTTCTGCCCTTTGTATAGATGACGTGGTTGAGTTACGAAGCCTCTTCTTGCAGTGTTGTCTGCAAGACCGAAGGGAAGTTATTAATGCATTTGAGCTGGTCTATCTGATTGTTCATCTCCTGAACCTATTTTAGTTGATATAAAAGTGTTCTCTATTTCATAAAGCCACAACACGAGATTGTGCCCCCTCTTGCTCCAGGTGCATGTTGCTGCCCTCCTTTCCCCTCTGATTTGACTTGCTTTACCTTGTGTGAAGTTTTATACTTTCATCTTTACAAAACTATATCAAGTTTGCTTTCAACTGTACTTGGCTAGACCTGTAACATGATGCATTTCTCTTTCAGTTTATTGAATAAATTTTGAACGAGCGAATGCTCTATCTGGTACTATCCTATGACTCATTTAACAGTGTGTTAATTTGCTCACAAACCTCCTCATGTACAGCATACAATGAGTATTATGTCACATATCACACAACATCTTGATCTTTAAGCTAATAATATGCTGTAATTTTTAGGTGTATCACTGTTTGCAGCTTTTGGGTTCCTTCTGTGTGTTGGGAGATAATGCTCTTAATAAACTTTAGCTTTCTGCAATGCTAGGCCAGAAAACTTCAGTACTAAAAATCTAGACTGTTGTTTCCGCTCTGTAACAACTTCTATGCTTGCGGAACCATGATGTCACTACAACATTTCCCTGGAAATTTTATTATTTGCACGTAAACTGAATTGATTTACCAGTAAAGTCGCTAACAACAATTGTGGCATTACCAGGATATGTCATCTATGTTCTCTGAGTCGTAGTAGGTTGCAAAAAGTACAATAAGAGATAGAATGTATGCACTATGGCTAGCAGTAACATTTTATTGACTTGTGCAGTATTCGATACTATCTATTTCTGCAGGCTATTCCTCATGTTGCAACCTTTTCCCGTAGAATTGAAAGGAAGATGGAAGAAATTGCAGGAGGTATACTTTGTGTTCCATTAGTCTTACTGTTAGATTTCCATGTTCAGTTATTCACACTATATTATTGCTCGATATCTATAGCTTGCTATTATTTGAGCAGGAATGGTGTTCCCAGCGTGACATTGAAAACCAGTCAAGACTATAAAGGGGCTGTGAAGGGCAAAATGTTATGGATCCAGAGTGAGAGCGGAGAGTTACCAACAATGTATCAAGGATAAACCGGGACATGGATTCCTAAGTTCCAACTTACATAGCAAAATCATATAGGGAGAATGCCTGCATTTTGAAAACTCTATTACATAGTTTGAAGCTATGTTTCTTTCAATTTTCATTATTAAAAGGATATAATTATTGCCAATTTGTCAAGCATTTATTGTCGAATAACTCTTTGTTTCAAATGAGACCTGTGGCGCAAGGGGTAAATTTATTATACATCTTATTGTAGACAGCAAGTCTCTTCTTTTTTATTAAGAGGAGTTAAATTTGTTACCATACGTGCTTGCTCACAACTAAACCAACTAAATCATGAAATTTCGTTTTGATATGTTTTTTTCAAACTCAGATATCTAATCATTATAACCATATTGTCAACTAAAACAATGCTTCCTTAGATGGTTTGTACATGTTATAGAAATATATATATATATTTCAAACTTGGAATTTCGCACAGTGATAACCATATTTTCAATATAACATGGTTTAACACATGAGCTTTGTACTACCAATATTGAATAGGTTCTTGCAAAATGAAACAATTTTCATCGACAAGATGGCTTTAGCGGGTCTCTGCGCCATTTGGCGCAACGGGTCAACTAGTGTTACTAAATGGGTAGAAGCTATTCCAACTAGTAGTGCTGATCACAACACCTCTATTAAAATGCTTAAGGAAGTTATTTTCCCAAGGTTTGGAGTCCTTAGATATTTAATGACTGATGGTGGTTCACACTTTATTCATGGTGCTTTTAGTAAAATGTTTGCCAAGTATGATGTTAACCATAGAATTGCATCACCTTATCATCCTCAGTCTAGTTGTCAAGTTGAACTTTGTAATAGGGAAATAAAATTAATTCTGCAAAAGACTGTCAATAGGTCCAGGAAGAATTGGTCTAAGAAACTAGATGATGCACTTTGGGCTTACAGAACAGCATATAAAAATCCTATGGGTATGTCTCCTTATAAAATGGTTTATGGAAAAGCTTGTCATTTGCTTCTTGAGTTAGAACATAAAGCATACTGGGCAATTAAATAACTCAACTACGATTTCAAACTTGTCGGTGAAAAGAGGTTATTTGATATTAGCTCTTTAGTTGAATGGAGAACCCAGGCGTATGAAAATGCAAAATTATTCAAAGAGAAAGTTAAAAGATGGCATGACAAAAGAATCCAAAAGTGTGAGTTTAAAGTCGGAGAATATGTTCTTTTGTACAACTCTCATTTTAGATTTTTTGCAGGAAAGCTCCTCTCGAAATGGGAAGGCACATATGTCATCGAGGAGGTTTACCGGTCCAGAGCCATCAAAATAAATTATTTCAAAGGCACTAACCCGAAGGTTGTCAACGGACAACGAATAAAGCATTATATCTCAAGTACGCCTATCAATATTGAAAGTAATATTATCCAAACTTTGACAATGGAAGAACACATAAAAGAGTCCTTCCGGAACACCCCAGAATCGTAAAAATAAGGAGGTATGTGTTACTGCAAGTAAACGGTCTCCGAAAATTCCGCAAAAATAATTTTTGTTTGTTTTGGAATATTAAAGAAACTCCCAAGAGACGTCCCCTGGTGGGCATAAGACACCAGGGCGCGCCAGGCATGCCTGGGGCGCACAGGTGGGTTGTGCCCACCTGGGGCACCTTCCGGATTCTGTTTTTCTTTTGTTTACTTATCATGCAAGATAAAAAATTTATATATACTTCCCGAACCTATTAACCACCATATCGCAAAGAAATCCTATGTTCTCTTTTCTTGTTGTTCCTGGTCAGATTTATCAAGCAAGGAAGCTA
>NC_041387.1:411501806-411531346 GCF_002162155.2 Triticum dicoccoides
CCACCAAAGGAGAACTCAGTATCGGGTATGGGCACTCCCCTTGGCTTCCGCCAAGCTTGGGGGAGGTGCCTCGGTATCGTATCATCCCACTATCTTTTTGCTTTTACTTATCTTAGTTTGATCTTTTTGATTTAGATGAAATAAAGTTAGTTCGATCTTATTTAAGAGTCTGCTTAGTGATCTATCCTCTTAATCATCTGCAAGTTATATAATAAAGTTAGTCTAAACTTTGCTTTCTTTACTTTCATGTTGCAAATAAAGAAAAGAAATAAGAAAGGAAGAAAAACTAAATAAATAAAAGAAAGGAAATAAATCAATAAGGTCATATGTTAATCCTATGGTAGGTGATAGCACCACATAAGGAAAAGTATAAGTAGAAAATTTTATTAGAGGTTGACAAACAGAGCATTAGTCGATGATGCAACTCATGAAAGAATTAATAAGGGAAGAGAAGATTCACATATAAATATACTATCCTAGAAATCTTTTGTGATTGTGAGCCCTCATCAAAATATTATATGCAAAGATTGTTGACATTGGACAAGAAAGACAACTTAGTGATTTATGTATATTTATATTCACATAGAAGTCATATTGTCATAGTCCTTTAACATGTGATGCTTGCCCCCTAGCTTTGCTAGCCAAAAATTCCGCACCAAGTAGAGATACTACTTGTGCATCCCAAACCCTTAAACCCAAATCTTTCTCAAGTGTCCACCATACCTACCTATGGATTGAGCAAGATACCTCAAGTAAGTTGTCATTGGTGCAAAAGGGCAATAAAAATTGCTTCTAAATATGTGAGATCATTTAGTGTAAGAGAAAAATGAGCGTTGTACGAACTTGGATGACAAAGAATAAAAGCGACAGACTGCATAATAAAGGTTGTCATCTTAAGGGGCAATACAATGTGACGTTCTCTTGCACTAAGGGATTGAGCATGCAAACAAATAAGCGCATGGCAACCTATGCTTCCCTCTGCGAAGGGCCTATCTTTTACTTTTATGTATTTACTTTTATGTAAAGAGTCAAAGTTTCCCTTCTCTTCCTTTTTATTTTTCTCTTTTGGCAAGCATCATGTGGTGAGGAAAGATCTAGGCACATATGTCCAGTTGAATATAGATAGCATGAGTAATTATTGTTGACATCACCCTTGAGGTGAGTATGTTGGGAGGCGAAACTATAAGCCCCTATCTTTCTAGGTGTCCGGTTGAAACATTTTGCTCATGGGTACGAGGTGAGTGTTAGCAATCATAGAAGACTATAGGATGGTTGAGTATGTGGACTTGCTAAAAGGCTCCTACACGTGACTCTTCCTGAAAAGATGATGAATTATAATTGCAAAGTTGACTGAGAACATAGTTTGTTGGTTTCTAATAGAGTTTTTGCTTTATACTTTGATTATGTGATGAACTGTTACTTATTCATGGGAAGTATATGATGCAAGTTGAATGATAAAAGTCATATGTTCAATTTTGTTGTTGTTATAATAATCAACATGATGCTTCTATATCCGTATTTTTGTTTTTATAGACACCTCTCTCTCTCTCTCTCTCTCTCTCTCTCTCTCTCTCTCTCAAAGCATGTGGACATGCTTTTCGATTTCGATATTCGCTTGAGGACAAGCGAGGTCTAAGCTTGGGGGAGTTGATACGTCCATTTTTCATCATGTTTTCTTACTGTTATTTATAGTGTTTTTATCCATAATAATGCTTTTTGGAGTAATTTTAATGCCTTTTGTCTCATAATTTGCAAGGTACACACCAAGAGGGAGAATTCTGGCAGCTGGAAATCTGGACCTGAAAAAGCTACGTCAAGCTACCTATTCTGCACAACTCCAAACAAGCTGAGCATTCACGGAGAATTTTTATGGAATATTTAAGGAATATTGGAGCAAATAACTACCAGAGGGGGCCCACCAGGTGGGCACAACCCACCTGGGCGCGCCAGGGAGGCCAGGCGCGCCCTGGTGGGTTGTGCCCTCCTTGGCCCACCTCCGGTGCCCATCTTCTGGTATATAAGTCATTTTGACCTAGAAAAAATAAGGAGAGGACATTCGGGACGAAGCGCCGCCGTCTCGAGGCGGAACTTGGGTAGGGGCACTATTGCCCTTCGACGGACCGATTCCACCAAGGGAACTTCCCTCCCGGAGGGGGAAATCATCATCATCATCATCACCAGCAACTCTCCCATCTTGGGGAGGGCAATCTCCATCAACATCTACACCATCACCATCTCATCTCAAACCCTAGTTCATCTCTTGTATTCAATCTTGTCACCGAAACTATAGATTGGTACTAGGGGTGACTAGTAGTGTTGATTACATCTTGTAGTTGATTACTATATGGTTTATTTGGTGGAAGAATATATGTTCAGATCCATTATGCTATTCAATACCCCTGTGATCTTGAGCATGTTTATTGTTTGTGAGTAGTTACTTTTGTTCTTGAGTTCACGGGAGAAATCATGTTGCAAGTAATCATGTGAATTTGATATGTGTTTGATGTTTTGATAGTATGTATGTTGTGATTCCCTTAGTGGTGTGATGTGAACATCGACTACATGATACTTCACCATATTTGGGCCTAAGGGAATGCATTATGGAGTAGTAAATAGATGGTGGGTTGCGAGAGTGATAGAAACTTAAACCCCAGTTTATGCACTATTCCATAAGGGACCGATTGGATCCTAGATTTAATGCTATGGTTAGAATTTATTCTTAATACTTTTCTCGTAGTTGCGGATGCTTGTGGGAGGGTTAAACATAAGTAGGAGGTTTTTTCAAGTAAGAACAGCACTTAAGCACCGGTCCACCCACATATCAAATTATTAAAGTAGCGAACAAAAACCAAACCAACATGACGAAAGTAACTAGATGATATTCCCGTGTGCCCTCAAGAATGCTTTGCTTGTTATAAGAGACCGTTTTGGCCTGTCCTTTGTCTAAAAATGATTAGGCTACCTTGCTGCATACTTATTGTTACTATCATTACTTGCTCGTTACAAATTATCTTGCTATCAAACTACTCGCTACTTACAGTTTCAGCACTTTCAGACATTACCTTACTGAAAACTACTTGTCATTTTCTTCTGCTCCTCGTTGGGTTCGACACTCTTACTTATCGAAAAGAGCTACAATTGACCCCCTATACTTGTGGGTCATCAAACCCGGTGGGACCGATCGCTCATTTTGGTGGGAGCGAAATGTTACGAAGGGAAACAGAGAGTTTGCAATGCCATCTCGGTGAGACGGAGAGTCGTATCGGCAAGACCGAATTGATTAGGGTTTCTGGCGATGGCTATGTCAAATGAACTCGGTGGCGGCGGATAGATCAAATCGGTGGGGTCGAGTTTGACTTTAGGTTTTGGACATATGTGGAAATGAGAAAGTGGTTGAGGGTTTTGGTGCTATATCACTAAGCACTTTGAGCAAGTAGACCATTAAGCAACACCTCATCCCCTTTTAATAGTATTGGCTTTCCTATGGATTCAGTGTGATCTTGGATCACTAAAATGAAAATGAAGAGTCTTGAGCCTTTGCCAATCTTTGTCCTTAGCATTTTGAGGGGTCCACATCTCTAGTCCATGCCATGCCAATCATTGAACTTTCTGAAACATTTAGCTTGAATGGATATTAGTTCAATGATCTATATGTTGTCATGAATTACCAAAACCACTCGGGGACAGGGGCAGAGGCAGTGGGGGCGAGCGGGGGCCAGACCCCCCCCCCATGGATCGGCCCCCCTCAACAGGTATGAGCGGGTACTATAGTACTTTGGGTGTTAACAATCTCAATCTACTCGATCAGAAATTAGCGATGAAATAGGATAACCTCTAATTGACGAACGTGCTAATCGCTGAACGGCCCAAGCCCAAAAGTATAGCCTGGAAATAGCCCAGCCCACAGTTGATGCATTAGCAGTCCATCAAATGATTTATCCACATCAACCCGACCTGACAACTCAATTTGGTTATCCTCTTGCCCATGCTAGGGTTCCGTCGAGTATCGCCATCAGGAGTCGGTAAAGGTGCGTCCACCAAGCCTAGTGGTTGCTGCCAAATCTAAGCTGATCACTCCGATCATGGATTTTCTCCCTGCAATTCTCCCACGTCAAGCATGAGTCCAAACCTGATCTGGTGATTCTCATATACGCATATTAATAATGCAAGTCCAAACCTGATCTGGTCTTTATTTGGTGCAATACTAAACAAAATCTCTGGTGGGGTGATGAACTGTCGTTGATCTATGGTTATGGCATCACATCTAAATCTTGAGATGATAATGAAATTTGTAAAAGCAAGCATGGAGCATAAGGTAAAAGAGTATCTGCTGGAAGTCTAATTCATTTATTTTCTAATTTGTCTATGATTCACCATTTATGAGATTATCAAACATGCTTTCATAATGAAATTAGCTGTCAATAAATTTCGTTTTAGCTTAGGAACTTGCAATACACATTTTCAAAGTAAAAGTTCCTTCGACCATGATTGCCTATATTGAGAAGAAAATAGCTGCAAAATTCATGGTCGTTGTCGGTGTCAAAACCGGCGGATCTCGGGTAGGGGGTCCCAAACTGTGCGTCTAGGCGGATGGTAACAGGAGACGAGGGACACGATGTTTTTACCCAGGTTCGGGCCCTCTTGATGGAGGTAAAACCCTATGGCCTGCTTGATTAATATTGATGATGTGGGTTACAAGAGTAGATCTACCACGAGATCAAGGAGGCTAAACCCTAGAAGCTAGCCTATGGTATGATTGTTGTTCGTCCTATGGACTAAGGCCATCTGGTTTATATAGACACCGGAGAGGGCTAGGGTTACACAGAGTCAGTTACAAAGGTAGGAGATCTACATATCCATATCGCCAAGCTTGCCTTCCACGCCAAGGAAAGTCCCATCCGGACACGGGACGAAGTCTTCAATCTTGTATCTTCATAGTCTTGGAGTCCGGTCGATGATGATAGTTCGGCTATCCGGACACCCCCTAGTCCGGAACTCCCTCAATAGCCCCTGAACCAGGCTTCAATGATGAAAAGTCTGGCGCGCATATTGTCTTCGGCATTGCAAGGTGGGTTCCTCCTCCGAATAATTTATAGAAGATTGTGAACACCAGGATAGTGTCCGGCTCTGCAAAATAAATTCCACATACAACCGTAGAGAGAATAATATTACACAAGTTCAATCTGCTGACGTATTTTGTGGCTTAACGTCACACCACTACCAAGCCTTCAAATTGTTTTTATTGTTCCATCTCAGCATGTTTAGCGAGGCGGTTTCCTTGGCACGTCTTGTCGAAGCAAAGATCGTGTTCCCCTTATTCCGGGATTCCCATCAATACGGACGTGGGTAACCCAACCGCGCCATCAATCGCGATGCTTGGGGGATAAGCGAGTTTTACCAGGCCGGTGGGGACACGTGTTTTTGTCCGCCCATATAAGGGGATAAAGATCCAACCCTTTTACCTGCGCCTTCTTCCTCCTTGGGTTATCCATCTATGCGAACTCGAGCTCTAGCGCCCAAGCCCGCACATCTCACCTCAACCTTCTCCAAATATGTTCGGAGCGGGGGGCAAGTGGATGGCCTCCTCCGTCACGGAAGGGCATATCCAGAAGCTGCGCAGCGCCGGATACTTGTCCAGCGACATCGCGCATCGGCTCCCCGAAGAGGGAGAGCTCATCCCCACCCCTAGGCCCCATGAGAGGGTTGTATTCCTTCCCCATTTCCTCCGCGGACTAGGCTTCCCACTTCATCCCTTTGTCTGGGGGCTCATGTTCTATTACGGCCTAGATTTCCATGATCTGGCCCCGAATTTTATTCTCAACATCTCGGCGTTTATCATCGTGTGCGAGGCCTTCCTCTGCATCCAGCCCCACTTCGGCTTGTGGCTCAAGACCTTCAGTGTCAAGCCGAAGGTTGTGAAGGGCAGCCAAGCGGAGTGCGGAGGCGCCATGGTGGGCAGGATGTCCCACGTTACATGGCTGGAGGGCACCTTTGTGGAAACCATCAAGGGGTGGCAATCGGGGTGGTTCTACATCACCGAGCCGCGTGATCCCGAATGGGCAGCGGCCCCCGAATTTAGATCCGGCATCCCCACACGGCTCACCTCCTGGAAAGAGAGCGGCCGGATTTGGGGCGATTCGAAGGAGCTGACCGGACTCCAAGCCTGCGTCCAAAAGCTGGTCGACAAGAAGCTTAAGCTTGTCAACGTAGTCCAGGTCATGCTCATCCGCCAGATTCTCCCGTGCCAACGACTGGGCTTCAATATGTGGGAGTTCGATCCGGCGCAGCACCAGACTTTGAATGGGATCTTCGACACTACGTACGAAGAGGTCTGGAAGGTGTTGTTCAAGGGCGCTGAGGCTCCCGCATCCGCTACCGAAGATCGCGGATTCAGCTCGCAGCGTCCAGCTGACGAGGTAAGTGATATTGTCCTTTACGGGACGCTTGTTATTCATAGTTTAACTCTATGCGGGATCTAAACTCCCTTTCCTTTGACAGGGCCGGCTGAAGAAGGCCGCACAGGCTATCTGTCCGGCCCCATTGCCAGAGGACCCAGCTGACGACCGCCTATAGGGGCTGCTGGCTCTGGCACCCCACGTGGTGCCGGAGAAGAAGGCCAAGAAGAAGGCCACGGGGACTCGGAAGAGTTCCCGTTTTCAGGTGCTATCGGACGATGAATCCGAGGCCGACTCCTCCCACCAAGGCGAGCAGGAGAAGAAGAAAGCCTCTCCCCCAGCGGGGGGAGGGAAGAAAAGGAAGGCATCCCCAACAAGGAAGGCCGAAGGGTCCAAGAGGGGAAAAACTCTTCCCCCGGACTGTTCCGCCAATGCCAGTGACGACGACGAGGACTGGCCTCCAAGGTCCAAGCCCCTGGCGAGATCGTAAGTATCCGAACTCCCGAATAACTTCAAGGTTTTCGTTTTCCGTCACATTATGTCTTTCTAATGCCGCATACAACCCTGCAGTCCGCCTAAGGATGATCTCCCCACTTCGTCGAGCGGGTCCTTAAGGGCGTCGGATATGGATTCTCTTCCGACTGCATCCACCCCCCGTGATGCGGACGATGCCGAGGTGGGATCCCAGGAAGGGACCCACCAGGAGGAGAGGGCCCCGGAGGTGTCGCAGGACAACCTCCCGGACTTTGCACCGGACTCAGCCCCGGAACCCATAGTGGCTTCGGAGTCCGGCGGGCGACCCCTTCGGAAGAAGGGCAAGACCGCGACGCCGGCTGCCTCCGTCCAACCGGAGGTGCCGGATAATTTGCTGGAGGCGCTCAACGGCGCCTCCATCAAAGAGGAACACCGCACTGTTATGAGTGCGGTGATTCAGAAGGTTCAGCTCGCCAAGAGCGGGCTGACCGAAGCCTGCAGCAGCCTTCTAACAGGCTTTGAGGTAAGAATTTCAATATATGTAAAATGGTATCACATAGACAGTAGCCCCTGATGCTCGGTTCAGTGTTCGGAAAGAAAAGACGGACTGAGGATCTTTAGAAAGATAAACGCAGGAGTCATGAAAATATGTCAATATGGGATTGCAGGCTGTGCTGCTGACCTCTGCCGCACTGACTGCGGAGGTCGAAACTTTGAAGGAAAACCTCGAGCGGTCCGAGAACGAGCTCGGCCATGCCAAGAAGCAGCTCGAGGAAAAAGAAGGTGAGTAATACCTTATGAAAATTGTACCTTACAGAAAAGGATTTTGGTTGCAAGAAAAATGACAAGGATAACTGGGGTATTGCAGGGGCCACTAACGAGGTGGCGACCCTGAAGGAGGCGGTGGCCGCGTTCGAACGCAATGCGGCTGCGGAGCGCACCGAGCGAGAGAAACAGGAGGCGCGGGTGGCGGAGGTACAGCAAGAGCTCCAGGATCTCGTGAAGAAACACGAGAGCCTGGAGCGTGACTCGAAGACTCGAGAGTCTGAGCTTGCAACGGCTCTTGAGAGTGCCAAAGCCGCTAAGGCCGAAGCCTACAAGGCCCTCCAGGAGATAGAGGCGGTGAAGAAAATAGCAGTGGGTAAGGCATTTTTCATGCAAAGTAAGCATGTGAGTGTTAATTACCTGTTGCTTATCCGAATTCGGAGCTCTCCAGGAGCGTTCGCAGATCTTCCCCGCAGCGTGTCCGATGCTGCCGCATTCTACCGGGCCGAGGAGGGGAGCTCAACAGAGAAGGTCTTCTAGTCTCAGTATGCTGAGGCCGGACATCCGGTGCCCCTTAGCGACCAGCTGAAGCAGCTGGTCGAGCTCCACAAGGCGGCCGAACAGGCCATGAAGGGCCTCATAGTTCGGCTGTGGCCTAAGGAGGCTATGCCTGGGAGCTACTTCGGCCTGGTGCGGCGGTTGGTGGACGCGTGCCCGTGGGTTGAAGTTATCAAGCACTCCGCCTGTATCGAGGGTGCGCGTCGGGCCCTTGCCCGCGCAAAGGTGCACTGGGGCAAGATGGATGCCGAGAAGCTCGTGACGGACTCCCCACCAGAGGGCAAGGAGCATCGCACGCCCGAGATGTATTATAGGAGTGTGCTGAAGGGCGCCCACACTATTGCGGGCGTGTGCTCCAAAGATGTAATATTTGAGTAGACTCGCATTTTGTTATCCTGTGCGCTGAAAACTTGGTTCATATGCACTAAGCAACGCTTGTTAATTTAGAATATTACCTTCTGTGCGGCTGTTTATCAAATCTAAGAGATGGCAAGTCGTCGACTTCAGCCCCCATGCCACGAGTGCTGGGGTGTTCGGGATAAACTCGAGCGCTCTTGTTCCCATTTTTGGGTCCATCTAGGGAGGCGCTCAACACAACGAACAAGGCAACCGGACTTATAATGCTTGAACACTCTCACTTAGCCATAGAATTCTATAATTTTAAATTTCGGCGAAGCCCCTAGTTTTCGGAAGGCCGTATTTGGGGCGCTATCCACGCCTTGACCGGACAGAATCCGACTCCTCGCTCGAAGCGGCATAAGTCTTTAGGGACTCGCAAAGAACCTCTCGAACAGCGACCAGCTCTCGCCTCATCATGACGGTCAGTTTTAGCTTTCTCCACTGAGGCGTTAACCCAGCTCAACTGGGGTGCAATCGCAGTGGTTCTCCCAGTGCTACCTTAGCCGATAAAACGGAACGTAAGGTACCAAAACATGGGAGCCGGGCAAACCCAACTATTGACCCAAGAACATGATTCGGAGCCGATGCATATAATGCTATAAGTTCGGGGTGCCGCACTTGTGAAAGTGTTCGGACTTATCACACCATAACGCGGGAAACATAAGCCCCTGGTGTATTTAGTCGTACCAAAACGTACGGATGCAACATGTCATGGATGAACATATGTGTAAGAAAGAAATGCAATTAGAAGCAAAAATGTGCTGCATTGCTTTATTCAAATAAAAACTGATGTAAGTGCAGGACGATACAAGTGGTGCGGTAAGCAAGGGATGGGACTGTTTAACATGTCCCCCTCCAGGGGTAGGCTACGGAATAATGCATAAAACAGATTTAATGCTCATAATGGAGACCACCTGGATTTTCGTTGTAGCCTTTCTCCTTCCCTGGCTGTTCTATCGTGGGTTCGGCATGTCTGCTGCCGGACAGGGCCTCTGACGAACGGAGTCCTGTGGGTAAAAAATAAAAGGAAAAGAAACGACACACTTAAGAGCCCCTGGTGCGGTTGAGCCGCAGTCTAGGCTTATCGTGGTCGAGCCCCTTGCCCCATGCCCATGGTATCTTCAGAGCGTAATGGAGTACGCGAAGGGTCTGTCTTAATGTTGTACAGGGGCTGGGGTTGGAGCTGCACTGCTACGCGTGCTCGGAACGCGCCAGGTGGTCGTGTTATAGGTTACACTGGGCACGCTTAGCTGTGTCCGGCCGCTTAGCAGCCGGACTCGAGAATTGCCTTAAAAGGCTGCTTTGTACTTCTGCCACGAGAGCCGCTGTATGTTCCTCCGTTCGGAGGGAGCGTTCAGTGTTTCCGTTGACCGTGATGACTCCTCTAGGGCCTGGCATCTTGAGCTTGAGGTATGCGTAGTGCGGCACCGCGTTGAACTTTGCGAACGCGGTACGTCCAAGCAAGGCATGATAGCCGCTGCGGAACGGGACTATGTCGAAGATTAACTCCTCGCTTCGGAAGTTATCCGGGGATCCGAAGACCACTTCCAGTGTAACTGAGCCTATACAATTGGCTTCTACACCTGGTATGACGCCTTTAAAGGTCGTCTTGGTAGGTTTAATCCTTGAGGGGTCTATGCCATTTTGCGCACCGTGTCCTGATAAAGCAGGTTTAGGCTGCTACCGCCGTCCATCAGGACTCTGGTGAGATGAAATCCATCGACGATTGGGTCTAGAACCAATGCGGCGAACCCACCATGGCGAATGCTGGTGGGGTGGTCCCTTCGGTCAAAGGTGATCGGGCAAGAGGACCATGGATTGAACTTCGGGGCAACTGGCTCCATCGCGTATACATCCCTGAGTGCATGCTTCCGCTCCCTTTTGGGTATGTGCGTGGCATATATCATGTTCACCGTCCGCACCTGTGGGGGGAAACCCTTCTGTCCTCTATTGTTCGGCGGTCGGGTCTCTTCCTCGTCGTCGCTATGTAGCCCCTTGTCGCTGTTTTCGGCAATTAACTTGCCTGCCTGCTTGAACACCCAACAGTCCCTATTGGTGTGGTAAGCTGGCTTTTCAGGGGTGCCATGTATCTGGCACAAGCGGTCGAGAATTCGGTCCAAATTGGACGGACCCTGAGTTGTTCTTTTGAATGGCTTTTTCCGTTGACCGGGTTTAGAGCCTCTGAATCCGGCATTGACTGCCGTATCCTCACTATTATCGCCGTTAATGCGGCGTTTGTTTTTGTAGCGACGCGACCTGCCACTACGGTCCTTGATATCCAGACTGCCAGAATTTTTGTTGAGGTTGTTGCTGCGTGCTAGCCAGCTGTCCTCACCCGCACAGAAGCGGGTCATGAGTGATGTAAGGGCTGCCATGGATTTCGGCTTTTCCTGTCCCAGGTGTCGGGCAAGCCACTCGTCGCGGATGTTATGCTTGAAGGCCGCGAGGGCCTCGGCATCCGGACAGTCGACGATTTGGTTTTTCTTGGTTAAGAACCGTGTCCAGAATTGTCTGGCCGATTCGTCTGGCTGCTGAATTATGTGGCTTAGGTCATCTACATCTGGTGGTCGCATGTACGTGCCTTGGAAGTTATCGAGGAATGCGGCTTCTAGGTCCTCCCAACTCCCGATTGACTCTGCTGGCAAGTTGTTAAGCCAGTGCCGGGCTGGTCCTTTAAGTTTGAGTGGGAGATATTTGATGGCATGGAGATCGTCTCCGCGGGCCATGTGGATGTGGAGGAGATAGTCCTCGATCCAGACCGCGGGGTCTGTTGTGCCATCATAGGATTCAATGTTGACGGGTTTAAACCCTTCTGGGATTTGATGATCCATTACCTCATCTGTGAAGCACAGTGGGTGTGCGGCGCCTCTGTACTGGGCAATATCGCGACGGAGCTCAAAAGAGCTTTGTCTGTTGTGTTTGGCCCGGCCGTACTTACTGTGTCCGGGGTGACGGTGATCGTCACGTATCGTGGGGCGCCCACGTGATCCATAGATCGATCTTGATTGTCTTGCCTTATCCTCCAATATGTCGCGCAGGTCCGGAGTGTTCCCCTGTGGCCTTGTGCTTTTCGAGCGATGCCGGGGTATGGGTCTAGTGAAGGGCCTTGAGGCCTCTCTATCGCGACCACGGGGTGGTCGATCAGCCGTATTGTCTCCTGGTGAAGCGGGATCATATACCTCCACCTCTAATCGGGGGAGCAGCTTACGTTTGGGGTAGCTTTTGGAGGGGCGTTCGAGTTCATGCTCTTTGGCCGCGAGGACTTCGGTCCATCTGTCGGCTAGCAGATCTTGATCAGCTCTAAGCTGTTGCTGCTTTTTCTTGAGGCTGTTTGCCATGGCCATAAGCCTGCGTTTGAAACGCTCCTGTTCGACGGGATCCTCAGGTACGACGAATTCGTCGTCGTCGAGGCTTGCCTCGTCTCCGGAGGGAGGCATATAGTACTCTACCTCTTCTTCGGCCGCTCTCTCATGAGGGCTGGCGTCCCCCTCCTCCTGTGCTGGATCTTGCTGGAGTGGGTTGTCTTTGGCGCTATCCGGTGTATTATTGTCTCCGGTCCCGGAATCCTCATTCTTGCTATGGCGGGATTTAGAGCGGCGCCGCTGACGCCGGCGCTTGGGCTGTTTCTTGGAGGGGTCATCCTCCGCTATTCCTTCGCCATTCCCATCCTTTGGGATATCCACCATGTATATGTTGTATGAAGAGGTGGCTTTCCAGTGCCCGGTGGGCGCTGGTTCTTGGTCGTCTCCGGCATCGTCGTCCATACCATCGATGTCCTCAGAGTCGTAATCTAGCATGTCGGTTAGATCATCGACAGTGGCTACCAAGTGGGTGGTGGGTGGGCTCTGAATTTCTTCGTCGTCCGCATCCCAACCGTCCTGGCCGCAGTCCAGCCAGGCCTCTCCTGATAACGAGAGGTACTTTAGCGAACTCAAGATGTCGCCAAAAGGTGAGTGTTGAAAGATGTCCGCCGCGGTAAACTCCATGATCGGCGCCCAATCGGATTCGACTGGAGGGGACGCGGGAGGTCCGGAGTCCGGCAAGGAGTCCGGCACCTCAGAGTCACGAGCTTCATGGGGGACAAGATCGGTGTTCGGCTCTATCGTCGTAGAGGTTGCAGCCCCCGAGGTGGTGTCTAGCCATCCATCCTTGGTCTGCGCAGCCGGCTCCGAGTCGAAGATCGGAGCGGGTTCGAGTGCGGCCTCCAAGGTACTGTCCGGCTGCAGAGCTAAATCATGCCCATCATGATAGTATGGCACGCTCGGCTGTGGCTCGAATCCGTCGAGGATCAAGTCCCCGCGGATGTCAGCCGTGAAGTTCAAACTTCCAAATCTGACCTGACGGCCAGGGCGTAGCCTTCGATCTGCTCCAGCTGGCCAAACGAATTGGCCCGCATTGCGAAGCCGCCGAATACAAAGATATGTTCGGGGAGGAAGGTCTCACCCTGGACTGCATCGTTGTTGATGATCGAAGAAGCCATCGAGCCTATCGCTGACGACACAGAGGAACTCTCACTGAAAGCACCAATGTCGGTGTCAAAACCGGCGGATCTCGGGTAGGGGGTCCCGAACTGTGCGTCTAGGCGGATGGTAGCAGGAGACGAGGGACACGATGTTTTTACCCAGGTTTGGGCCCTCTTGATGGAGGTAAAACCCTACGTCCTGCTTGATTAATATTGATGATGTGGGTTACAAGAGTAGATCTACCACAAGATCAAGGAGGCTAAACCCTAGAAGCTAGCCTATGGTATGATTGTTGTTCGTCCTATGGACTAAGGCCATCCGGTTTATATAGACACCGAAGAGGGCTAGGGTTACACAGAGTCGGTTACAAAGGTAGGAGATCTACATATCCATATCGCCAAGCTTGCCTTCCACGCCAAGGAAAGTCCCATCCGGACACGGGACGAAGTCTTCAATCTTGTATCTTCATAGTCTTGGAGTCCGGCCGATGATGATAGTTCGGCTATCGGGACACCCCCTAGTCCGGGACTCCCTCAGTCGCTGAGACTATTGATTTGTTAGATTAGCTTGGTGGATGTTGAGTTCCATTAAAACAGACAAAATTATAGGTTTCTTTAGTTGCAAAAGCATATGCTGTTATTCAAGATTTGACTTATACGTGTGCTAGTTTTTACGTGCGATCCTCTTCGCCCGCTATCGTCAAATCCTGGATCCGCCCCTGCCCGGGGATTAGTTGCACTTTCAATTGTACTATGTTAAAAAATTCATGCAAACACGGCCGGTTATATTGTGATTAGGTGACCATGCGCTTGGCTCTTCGCCTCTTCCGGAAGTCGAACAATGATGATGGTACTATAGTATAGATACTGCTGGCAATCTGACACAAAATGAACTGCTGCACGTCCACCGCCTGTATTAAGCGCACTATCGTAAAGCAAAAGCTTCTCCTTGTCATGCGAGCCACCACGCGCGCGTGAGCGAGGGAGAGGTCGTACTAGTAGTAAGCAAAGCTTCTCCTCGTTTGTGAGTTGATGGGACACATGAAAAGCAAGGTTGAAAAAAGCGGTAGGCGTAAGAGAGGCGGTTGGCCTTCACCTAGTGCTTAGGCGGTGCCTAAGCGCCCTAGGCATGGCCTAGGCGGTAATATAGGTTTTACTCGTAGTATATTTGTGATTATTACTAGGACATATGCCCGTGCGTTGCACCGGGAGAAACAAATTCTCGCACGTAACCATGTAATATGTGAATGCACTTACATGAGAGGCATGGTGCTCCTGGTTGTAACTCAGCTCAATCATTGAGGCGGCCTAGGCATGTGACCACGAGACGTCGAACCGGACCGCGCCATGTATACAAGAACCCTCACTTTTCACCACATGGGACCGTTCAATAAACAGTTATACCGTGCATCTGGTCCATACGTAATCCCTCATACTCCCACTCGATTTTGACTTATATTGTTGTGGACTTGTTTCATGTTGGAAGGGCGGGTCTTGTATGTATGTGTGCAACTCGAGGCCCAGTGGCCTAGTCCCTCAAACTCCCGCTGTCCCGCGTGCCTCCATAGGGCTCCGGCACCACCTAGTAAGAGTGGCCTAGGCCCGAATGTTATCTCCTTCTCGGCTTGGCTTCTCCTTGGTCCTCTCTTCCCTTGAGGCTTTGACACACAATTAATGCCCACAATGCCCCGCTCTCCTATGGAGCAAACATCAGTTGGAATGAATTAGTCGTTCACCAGTTCGAAAAATTCGGTCGCGACACTAGGGTCGATGCTTTTATCGATGATGAAGAAAATGACGGGTTTTGTGAAACAATATTTAGTATTACAAAAAATGGTTAGCACGCCAAAGGACCTAGAGTTAATGCATCTTCAGTAAACCGTATTATAAATAATTATTCCCAATTTTTTGTTAGTTATTATCTCGGAACACAAAAGCCATAACTTGGTTCTTGTAGCATGCAAAATATCTTTGTTTAGTAGTAGCTTTGACCAAATCACCAGAAGAACGGGCACCAGCCTGCAGTGTGAGTGTAGATTAGCATTTATTTGAAGTTCCATTATGCTGGCCTTTCAAGATATGGTTTATTCGGATTTCAGTTTCAGAATTCAACAAAAAAACTAAAATCCCAGTGTTATCCCTAAAAAAATCCAGTGTTACCAAAACATATATAAGAAAGGCTATGCATCTAGGAACATGCAACGTCCCTTTTGAATAATCATTAGAATCATTAGATCACTAAACTATTAGCAGAAGGATGTAAGTTTAGCCTAACAGAAAAGGATCACTAAGTAAGTTTATGCTTCCAAGCACAGAGAGAAGGACATGATCAGCAATGGCAAAAGCAAATATTTACTACATAGTAAATAACCTGATATAGTTAAACTGTACACTGAGATGTAGAAACTTAACTCTACAGTCTCCGGTGCAGGCTACAAAAAACTTAAAATCCCTATGTTCTCTTGGTGATGAGGCTCTACTTCAGTTGCAATTTCTTTTCTGAAGTTTTGCTCACCTTCAATGAGTCACAAAAATTCCATTTGCATCTCGCTGCTCCACTTCCCACATATCTCTTTACTAATTGAGCACTATATCCTTGTCTCGGCCCATTATTGTTTTCTCCTTCTCAATCAATGCCCTTTGTCCCTTCGTAACCTTGAATCAAGTTGTGTAGTTCCCTACTTCCACCTTTCTTCGAATTTTCAGCTTTCTGGTATTTTGTCCCTTTCTTCTGTAGCTTTTGTTAATCAAGTCAGGAGCACAACTTAATTATCTCTACTCTCATATGTAACTCCAGCTCCAGCTTATCATTTTAGAAACAGCAAGTCGGCACAACTCAATTATATGCACTTTCATATGTAATTGTCAGGAACAATTCAACTTTGTAAAGTAATAAATCTTACATATTCATTTCGTAATGGACAAGCCATATTTATTTTTACACTAAGAAGTTATAACGAACAAAAGAAACAAAGGTTTCCACAATAGATCTCTAGCTTTGTGGTGTTTGTAAACATTCGACAGAGTAGAGAGTACCACTGTAGAATTTAGCATTGCCATTCCTTAAAATAGAAGCATCTGTCGATTAATTCACAGTAAAGAAAGTTATGCCCATGTATATAATGGAAATCTTGTGATGGTGCAACAATCATGTATATATATTAGGCACATGGTAGATTACTCTTGGATAAGCAATGATAGCATGCAAAAACTGTACTCTTTAATCTTGAAGCGGAATGTTGCCCATCTGGATCCAGTGAGTGATGCGCCATAGAGAGGGCACTTCTAGTGCTTCAGGAGTAATTTTTTTAGCGTCGACAGCAACCATTAGGAATATCACCTGCATTGCAGAAGAATTAAAAAAACAAATGCAAGTTTCATATATCTAAAAAAAGATCAGTAGGTTAAGGAGACTCGAAAATAACATTTCTCTATATGTGTGATTTGTTAGAGTACAATGTTATAATCGTTTCTTTCACACAATGGGCAGTGGCTTCATACTCAATTGAATTTTAAGTACGAGCTCAATTCTCTAAAATTGGTATTTGTAATTATAAGAAGTAAAATATTAAGAAGAAAAGAACCAATGATTCCCACTTAAAATCCAAAGTACTCCAAGGATAAAAATGCATATCCATACCAAAGTAAAGTAGAATGAAGTTGTAAAAATTGTGGGATCACTATTATGTGTTGGTTCGCTTGTCATGATTGTCCTCTCATTCTGCTAGCTGCCTACTCATTCCTTTCGTAAGAGCAAATTAATTGTACACCCTTTGATCCAAGTATATACAAAATAGCAGTCTGGTTGTTTTGTTAATACATATGCAAAACCCATGGAAGCATAACTGAACATATAATAAAATCCTATATGGTTGAAAATAACCCATAATTTGATTAATACACAGAGACTGGAAACTGAATTACTCTGAATAACAGAACATCTGCAAGTAAGAACTGAAGATCTCAATCAGTTTTTGGTTCCGAGCACACATAATTAAACATGTAAGATCTGGCGAAAGGAAAACGACCATCATGAAGAAATGCATCAGGTATATCAGTAGTCCATGATTATAACGTGTATCAGGTCCTTTTTTTTGCTTCAGTAGCTGGCACTTCTGATCTCTATTTAGAACTTGGGTGACTTGAAATGGTTATGCACTACAGGAACCCTCGTTGCTCGCCCTAACCATGCTTGCCATTGCTAGAAAAAATTTCGAACAAATGGTAAGCAATGAAACAAAATGAGAATGATGAAGAGATCAAAGAAGTGAAACATCAAGCAAACAAAATTGACTTCTACTCATTTATTTGCCCAAATGTAACTAATCTAAATGTAATACCCACTACTCTTTTTTGCTATCTATTTTTTAGATCACTCTGAACAGAAGTCAACTAAAATTTCTGGGCAACTTAGCACTCATTGTAGATGATAGTGGTAAATATAACAGGATAGATATGTTGTTTTCTTGTGTCTTGTTAGATATAAAAAAGATTTCAAAATGAACCATCCACGGCAGAAAGAATTGCAGGTCACTGCTGCATCTCCATCGCCAGTCAATCAGCTCGTCCAGTCTAGTAGAAGATATCTTCAAGGTCTTTTTAGGTATATCTAGAAGGTTTTCCAACTCGTAAGTTTTCAGCTTCTCGGCTAAATGTAAGATATCAACCATTACTCAGAACAGCAAGGTGCTTGCGCCAAATGCAAGTATCAAATAAGGAGTAAAGCATACATCACATATTCACATTTGAACTTTAAGTATATACATAAATAAAGCATCACATAGTGCAGCCAGGTTGGCAAATAAAATTTCATTACTTTCAATCTAATGGAGCCTATATCCACCTGGCAACTTAAATCTTTAAATGGCAGCGGCAGTACACCATAGGCGGCTGAACTGATGTAGAAGTCAAAACAATTGTAATTGTTGATTCATGACCGGACGGATAGTTACAACAACTGTTATGAACCTATCTAGTCATGCCATCTGCAGGGGATTAGGAAGACAAGGGGAAGGAGGAGATAATATTGCGAGAGAATATATTGATTCTTGCTTGCTCCCAAAGAATAAAATGCCCGCTCGTATATAGAGCTAACCTAACTTTGACCCGAAAGACATGGAGATAGTCGGAAGTATCAAGCTCGGGCAAGATGCGTTATATGGTTATTGAGCTGAAATGTGTATATGAATTACAATTAGAGGCCCTCCTGTTGCAATAACTTCTGCATTAATTTATGCTTGGAAAATGTATGTCCGTATTACAGTGTTCTGAGCTCAACGCATGAGACTACTGTACTGTAAATCATGTCATGAGTGTAATAATGAAACTGTTCGAGGCAAAGTGCAGACCTTCTTCGATGGAGATAGAGAAACTGAAACCAAATCTGGTGAGCAGGAAGTTCTCACGCGTGAGTTCCCAGTGTATGGACCCATGAAGTGGTAGACGTGGACGACGCTTTCACAAACTCAATTAGAAAATCTGCACTGCAGAACGACACCCAGCCTCCGACAGCGAGGGGGAACTCACGCTTCTTGTGCCATGGCGATGGCGACGGCGCAGGGGGGCTGCAGCAGCTGGTCCAGCCTGGCGCGATGGCCGGCACCGACGACCTCGTGGCTCTTGGAGACGCCAAGCCACACCTGGCTCTCTGCCGTCATCTGCCGGAGCCGAAGGGCCGCGATGCCTCGCCCCAACAGAGCACGACGGCCGCCTTGTCGTCCTCCGCTGCGACACCTCGGCCCGCCAAGGCCAGCTTCAAGGGCGACAAGGCGCGTAGGAATGCCACCGCGACGCCTCGCTCCACTCCTGGGCTCGGGCGAAGCGGATGCCCATGGCAAGCGCGCCGGTGGCGCGTGCCCGTCTGCTTATCGTCCTCCGCCGCGACGCCTTGGCCCGCACCCGCCAAGGCTAGCTCCAAGGCCGACAAGGCGTGCAGGAACACCGCCGCGACGCCTCGCCCCATTACTAGGCTCGGGCGGAGCGGACGCCGCAGCAAGCGCGCCGCTGCCCGTCTGTGGAGGCCGGCAGTGGATATGGCGGGGCTGTGGTGGTGGTGGTAGGGTCCTTTTTGCAAAAAACGAATCGTTATCTCAGGAAGAAACAGACTTTAAATTGTACTGCGGGTTAAATACTAAAAAAGGGATGGGCTTTTTAGCAAAAATGCTAATGACAAACGAACAGAAACCCAATTTGCTTTATTATTAGGTAGAGATATGGGTGTTGATATTAGTTTAGGGCATATAAATAAGTTAATTACCGTCTACTGCCATTGGACCCGTTTGGCATATCAGTGTAGTATGTGGCATGATTTCTTCCTTGGGTAGGCAATTCCTTGCTTGCCCTGCCTAGACCTCCAATTATGCCCTAGGCGAGGCGTTTGGCCATTGCCTAGTGCCTAGGTGTGCCTAAGCGCCTCCTAGGCACTGCCTTTTCCAACAGATTCAAAAGTAGTGTATTAGTCTCCAAAAAGGGTTGAGCATGTCCATGGCTACCATCCCGTGCTCCATGTGTGAATGATTCATGTTCCATTGAGAAAATGATGTTGCTTATGTCGAATAGAATAACTTAATTTATAAAAAAGGTGCCACCACGTCATGATCGAACTTTGATTCGTCCATGCATGGTTCCCATGAACAACTACTACACTTGCCAAATTATCAGGTGAGCTGCCTCTTCATACAGAAATGAGCTGACCGTGTACTCGTTGTCAGTATTAGGGAAAGAGGCAAAGAGTATCAACGTCGGTGCCTTCACCTCTTCTCTTCATGCTCGTATTCCTTTTTTCGGGTGATTCGTGCACGTACTCCACCTACATTCGTGACCGTTGGTGAGTCTCTCCTACTATACTTAACTCCATTTTCTTGCATGACAAATGGACCTAGATGTTGGATGTCCCACGTGTCGGTAAAACTTAGAAGAACGCGTTCTGACAACCCAGAAGGAGCAAGAAACCTCGCAGTGGAGCGCCTGGACTCTTTAATATTTTTATTCAGTGGTATAAAATCTACCCAATCTTCTCCACAGTAGACCGAAAGAGTTTGAAACATGGCAGCCCGGTGTAGTTACATCATATATGGCCAACCCACGCTATCACCATATTTCTTGGCCTTCGTGCGACACCTAGCTCTAGTAATCCACCAGCCCATATCGCTTCCCATTCCTCGTCTCTCTCAAAGTGCGGCGGGCTGGCGATTTTGTCGTCTATTGAGGTCGGTTAACTCATCACTCGCTCCCACATGTTTGCGACATGCCAAGAGCATTCTAAAAAAAGTATTGTACTCTATTGTTGTGCCAAGAAGAGGAAGCGCTTTGACCGACGGACCAAACGAGACAGGCATGTTGTTCCGCGAGTGGGTCCAGTTTCTCATTTTGAACTTGTTTGGTGTAGTAGTACAGTAACACTTGGTTTTGCACCTTCATAGAATGATGAAAATCCCCGCTAAAAAGGCACTTTACTTTCTGCTAATCGCATCAACCGTTCTTGTTTTGTGCATTAAATTGTTAAGTGCCATAACTAAGATATAATTAACGAATGCATGTAAAACATTCTTGTTTAGTATTGTAGTACTCCACACGCATGCATGTGTTGCGATTAGTACTACTCCCTTCATCCATACGTATATATAGGGCCTAATGTATTCTTCGAGGTTGCCTTTTACTATGGATAAGATTTTATATAATTTGAAAATTATATCATTCGAAGATCCTTTCACGTACGAATTTTACTGAATGCTTTGAGAACTTGCATGTCCCATACTTTAGGGCTATTTGAGCCCCAACTAGCTCAAACTAACTCTAACCCATGGATCCAAACAGGGCAAAGTTAGTCTCGAAAAACGCAGTAAGCCCTATATACATGGACAGACGAAGTACATGATACTAGCAAACACTCACCATTAGTAGTAGTTCATTGGTTGGTTTCGATTTTTGATTCAGTTGTTGTGCTGCTACCCTCCAATATTCGCGTGTGATTGTTTCTAGAATAAAATAAAAGGAGGGTGCATAAGTCACCTTATGAAAACGAAATAATCTAAAAACACTTAGGCGCAGTGCAATAACTCCCACCTCGTTTCTTGTTTCTTCACATATCAACCAATAAGAGATGTGGGGTGTGCATGTTTTCAATGACTCGAGACTACCAAACACCACATGCAGTGGTTAGTTCAGTGCATGCAGTGCTATTAATTAGCAAATAAACATTAAGTTGTCTAATTTTCCCCTCCTTCTTGGTCACCGTGCACAACCTAGATGACTTATTCACCTAGAGGGAGGGAGTAGTACTTAATGTGGGAAAGGTGAAGTGATGGTTGCTTCGCCCGAGCAACTTATTACACTTGGAATATTGGAGTACCAGCGGATTCAATGAAGAGAGAAATGATGGTTGCTTCGTCCGAGCAACTTACTATGGCAAAGGTGGGGCTGTGTGATTTGACTGCTCACTAGTCATTATTGCTACAGTGCAACGACCGGGGTGAATCTCCCCTACAGTTGTGCACTCAATATTGCTGCATGGCAGTTGGAACCAGATGAAGGATGTCCCACATGTCGGGTAAACAAAGTTGAATTTTTTCTAGCATTGCTATCAATCTTTCAGGATTTGATTATATGTACGCATAATTTTCCAGCATAATGAAATTGTATTGTGATCCTATGAAGGTTTCAACTTTGGTTCCTGCAGAAAAAAAGTTTCAACTTAGGATTCATGTGTCCTCTTGCCTCAAGATTGTCTCGTTACAACATTCCATCAAATGCAAATGAAGCTACCATGGCTGCTAATGCATCTCAATGGTTCGCAGATCAGCGCAAATAGTCACATCACAACTGAAGACACAATTGTGAGAAGGTGTACAAATAAAGAAAAACATATAATTGATCGATGTTGTTCGTAGGCATTTTCCTGGGCACAGTGTTCATTGGTTGGCAGCTAGTTTCACGCAGCTATGTAGCCAAGAAAGAGGTGTATGCAGGACATCACAATCCGATCATTTTGTGCAGTTCCACTAAAATCGAGCTGATCATCCCTGTTTGCAAAGATATCCAGTCAGTGTGATTACAATAATAGTGGAACTAGATGATGAAACATAACATACACAAATAGAAGTTGGTCACCTCTGCGATCTCTCTTTAGGACTAACTACTTGTTGGAGAAGATTAGGCACAGAGTTGGATGAGGAGGATAGCAAAAACAACCTCCCTTTCCGCATTCCCACATAAATGTAAAAATGTTTCCCGTGTGACATTTTGGCGGAACTGCACAAAACACTCTTAAGAAAAAAAGTTATTTGTGCAGTTCACCAAAAGGTCGCAATAGCAACGAGGTGAAATGGATAGCCCTATTTGTAAAAGGAGGTAGAAAGGAAACAATTACTGCCCAATAACAGGAGTTGAAGACACATACGCAGACAAAAAAGCATATTCCATGTCATAAGGGAAAGATAGCAGCATGGTGGTTTATCAAAAACGGTTTGAGGACGAGATTGCAAGATGGAAAGTACGCCGGCCGAGATACGTTTTAAGCAAAGAACTAAAGAAGATGGGCGATGGAGCAAGGTCAGAGGAAGCTATACCTGAGGGTTATCGGGATGTAACTAGGAGGGCGCCGGCGGCCGGGATCTGCCCATACTGCAGCAGCGAGCAAGTAGCAAAGGCACTATCACGCAGGAGCTTGGTCAAAGAGAACGACGGGTACCCCAGATCGGGACGTGCTGCCTCAACACCATCGAACGAAGATGCACATCCTCCCTTTCCACTGGCGGATGGGATGCACCCGGATCAGTGACCAACAATGAGAGAGAGAGGCCACCGCCGCCTTGTGTGAGATAGTGTGCTGAGAGACAAACCCCGGCAGGCAGACTCCATTGTATATAGTGGAGCGGATTTCTTTTTTCCCAATGACAATCATTTTATATTCTATACGTGCCATTGAGAAATATAACTTTATTTAGTACTAACCCGTCAAGTCGAACTTTGTTCCGTCTACATGTGGTACATGACCCTCCTTCGAGTAAACAACCGCTACATGCGTCAAATTATCACGTGGGTTACCTTTTCGTACAGAAATGAACTCCACCGTGTACCTGCGCGGGTGTGGTCGGGAACGAGACGGGAGTACGTGCATCGTGCGTGCACCTCTTCTTTATGTGCAGGTACGTACGTACGTGGGTGGGTGTGAGAGAGATGGTTTGTGCGAAACAGAGGCAATGTGTCGATGATATCTCAAACAAAAAATGTAACATATGCAAAGTGTGTGAAACAGAGTCGTGGATATATCATATATAGAGGGAGCGATCCACGAGACAAGAGTGGAGGGGTTATCGGTGTGAGATATCGGAATCGAAAATAGGTATGAAGTGTGTGGGTGCGCGATCAATAAAGAGTGCCATCGAATTTGTTTTTGCCCACGTCAAAGATAGAGGGCGGCTGGCCTACTGGAATGTAAAAGGGTAGAGGTGCAGTTTGTCTCTATGGCATGGATACCTACCTACAACATTCGACTATCGGTGTGGGGGGGGAGGGAGCAAAGACCTACCTATAGAGAGGTAGATCGACTGGTATATGTGTGGAGAAGGAGAGAGGCCTAGCTATGTATTGAGGGAGATCGATCGGCATCCATGCATATGTGTAGCAGAGGAATAAGGTTGGGAGAGAGATAAAGGTAGAGTGTCGGAGGGTTGGTGGTGGAGTTGCTTCTCACAAATGGTGGGAGAGGCCTGCTAGACAAACGGAGGGTACGAGTGCAATATCAATAAGAGAGGGGATGTCTGCTTGTCTATGCACGTGTGTGTGAGAGACGGATCGGGAGGTATGCAAGGATGATGTGGGGGCGATATGGTTGTGCACTACAAAAAAAATATACTTCCGTGATGATACGTGTTTGTCACAGTAGGTCGCGTTTTTTGTCATGCATGTACATCCATGACAAATTTATGACAGAATCAAGATAGTCATACCTGTGCCGTCGCAGAAGTGTTCCATGACATTACCACAATTATCATCACGGAAGTGTCCACTTCCATGACGATAAATCGCGCGTCACATAAGTGCTTTCGTCAAGGGTGACCGACACGTGGTATCCACCGTTACGGAACGCCGTTAAGCTATCGGGTCGGGTTTTGGCTCCGATAACCCGTTAACAGCCCCGACCAATGAGGATTTTCCACGAGTAAAATCATCATTGGCTGGAGGAAACAGGTGTTGGCTCATAGTTGGGACAGATGTCATCCGTTCATTGGACCGAAGTCACCTATGATACGGCGACACGTGGCACTGCCCAACACAGGCCCATTCCTATGAAAAGGCCGGCCCATTTGACTTGGTCAAAAGGTGGCGTCCCGGCCCACGGAAAGCCTGTTAACGGCATGTTCGCATATAGCCCATTTACAGCCCGCTAACCCAGGGCCCATTACGCCCTACCCGAATTAGGCCCAGTAGCGTCATCTAGGCCGTCCAATATGATTCAGCCCGTTTTAACTTCCGGCCCATGTGTGGCCCATGACTTCTTTCGGCCCATATGAGGACCATTGTAACTCTTGGCCCATTAACGGCCCGTGGTGAAACTGGCCCGTAATGAATAGTGTATCACTTTATACCCATTAACGACCCGTTATTCCATTGGGTCATTTCCAACCCAAGTTATCTTTCGGCCTTCTCAGGGCCCATTGATTCTTGGGCTCATTTGCAGCATTCGGTTACATACAGCCCGTTACTATCATTTTCTGCTTGTGGGCCAAATTCAGCCCGTCGTTACAGTCGGCCCGTTTGCGGACCGTTAATACGTTTGGCCGTTTTCATGTCAAAAAAACCCGTTGGGTTGTTTTCATAGAGTTATCAAATACGGCCTATTAACGGCCCATTATGGTCCACGAATAGTACGACCCATGATTGGCGAAATGATGATACACCCCGTAGAAGGCCCATGGATCCTACGGCCCATATGAGGCCCATGGATAGTACGGCCCGTAGAAGGCCCATGGATCATACGGCCCGTAGAAGACCCATGGAACCTACGGCCCGTAGAAGGCCCATAGACCCTAAGGCCCGTATAGAAGGCCGATGGATCCTATGGCCCGTATAGAAGGCCAATGGATCCTACGGCCGGACAAAGGCCCATGGATCATACGGCCTGCAGGAGGCCCATGGTTACAACAATCCATGTGTTGCCATGATTATTTTGGCCTAGTTACCAAAAATAGGCTATTATGGCCACTAGAAAAACACAGAAAAAGAACTACAATGACTACAAGCAAACAACTAAACAAGACAATAAGGAAATAAATAAGCCAGCAATTAAGTCTAGCCTATTAATGCTATTACACATATTACATCCACTGGGCATCCAAGTTCGCCACCAGTGCAAATATAGGGAATAAAGCAGCATATTACATACACTGGCCATCAAAATTAGCCACCAGTGCAAATAAACGCGGCAGCAAAATAAGAGCATAACTGAAATAACTTCAGAAGAGCTCAAGAAACGTTATCCTGGGTATCCACCATGCTGGCAATAAGCTTAGCAAGCTGATAAGCTTTGTCATGTTTGGCGCTAAAATCCTCCAACGCTTGATGTTGCACCAGAAAGTATGCATATGAATGCTCCAGGGACTTCCGCAGTCCTTCCGCTTCTTGTCGCAGCACAGCTGATCGATGTCTTTCAGCTTGTAGTTGAGACTCAAGAAACCGAACTGATTCAGACAGTGAGTTTGAATAGCTTGTGCATGCAGTAGTGGCCAGTAACTCGAACACTAAACCAAGACAGGACTTTGGGGTTGTCTCGCTGTCTTCAAGATAGTCTTCCTTAGCTGTTTTATCAGCTTTGTTGGAGACCAACAAGGATGTGTCACTATCCTGAACCTTATCTGCATTACTTCCTTTACCATTGCTTAATAAGGCACTCTTCCCCAATATTCTGTCGGCATTCTAAAAGAAGAAACAAGCAGACACGTAACAAGTTTAGCATGTACTAGTACATGAAACTCATTTGGGTGAACCAGTTCATTAGTAAGGTGGACAGGATTAAACTATCAAGTCTTCTATTGCCAAGTACTAGTACATAATAAAAGCATCAAACAAACATATATATATATATATATGTCCTATGGTCATTGCATTGTCTTGCCAAATCAAAATAGAGACACGGTTCAAATCATATCAGTTCAAGACAAAGTAGCAGTGAAAGAATACAAAGCGTGGGAAACTACACGGCACAACAAGATTTCAGATGGGTACCACGGGTCTACATGTACAACAACACTATTGGCTTTGTTGTGATGCCAGTAATGTCCATGATATGAAAGTCAACTGTATACACAATTGAAATTGAAATCAACAGAGCTATTGATAAGAGCAAACCTGTTAAAGAAACATGCGTGAACATACCTGATGTGCCATTGGAGTTTCAATTGGATCCTTCAATTTAAAAATAAGTTTGTATGAGTAAATACAGTGATACAAGAGCAAAGCAATCATAGTTAAAAAGGCGCGCCTAAGCGAGCGCTTAAGCGCGCATAGGCTCTAGGCGTTGGCAAAACGCATTGCGCATAACTACACATGATCTGTGCATAACTGCGCATAAGCATGCACTTTGGTTAGTAAAGCGCAAGGCGGTGGCAAAACGCACAATTAATGCCTAGCGCTTTTTTGAACTATGATAGCAATGGAATCTTAAATTAGAACGGTTGTTCTTCAGGTTTAGGCACTTGTTCTACATGAACAGAGTACAGTAAGACGCAAGAATAAAATACTTAAAATAGAAAATGAGCTCATAGACCTTACCACAATCTTGGTTCGGGACCAGTACAAAACAAGGCGTTCCTAGTCATCGTCCAGTAAATGTGTCTCAGGAGAACGTAAGGGAATTTGATGAGTTTCTTTACCGGTGAAGTACGTTTTCTTCAGGTAATTCCGATACTGCCACCTAGCATTCTTGAAGATAGCAGAGGTATTAGCACAGGTTACCTCATCCTGAGTTTCCAAATCGGTCCTTCTCTATAGAGAAAAATGGGAAAATTTGTTGTATTATAACCATCATGGAGGTAGGATGTATGGGACGAAGCAAAGTAATTGCCATGAATAACATTACTTACACATAACTCCTGGACAAACACCTGCAACTGGCATTTTCCTTCATCTTCAGTATAATATTTCCAAGATGGGAAGATACGCACATATGATTTAACAACATCAAATGCGATAGATGCTAAACTACGACTGGCTGGTTGTGCTTCCTCCACAGGAATAGGCGTACTAACTGGTGGAGTTGGGGTTCGCCGTGATAGTACAGGCCCTTTTGGGCACTGGAGCTGCCTTACTAACTGCTCTTGTTTGGGAGCTCTGTGGTGGAGATGGTGTTGTATCAACGGGAACTGGGTTACTATCGGATGGGGTTGGGGTTAGATTGGGTGAAGCTGGTTCTCTGTCCATTGCAGTAGGGGTACAATCTGCGAGAGTTTGGGTTATGTGTGGTAGGGCTCGTTCTTGTGCATGTACAGCCGGGGTGCTATCTCCACCAAGAGGTAGCACTACTTTATTTGAAGACCGTGCTTTTATTCCGCTAGATACTGGCATCACCCGCTGGAATTCAAATGGCTGATAAACAGGAAACATAGTTGAATGTACAGACATTGTATGAGAGACAGATGCAATAGATAGTGTGGAAAAAAGAGGGCATGAAATAGTTGACATGTATATTGTTTAACTAAAACGGATAGCATGACATAATTTCACATATTTGATGTCTATCTAAACTGGATAGCATAGCATAACATAATTCAAAGTATGATGAATAACTAAACAGGATCGCATGACATAATTCACCTACATGTCATCTAAGTAATTAGGATCGCATCATTTAATTCACATATGTGATTTATATGCTAAACAGAGGGCATTCGATATGATGTCTGAACTAAGAACATGGTGTTGAATATTGTGTATATGATGTCTAAACTATGCAATGCAAGACACCGTATGCATGATATGAGCAGTATAACCGTGCCAAGTTAGAGCATACACCTCAGTGGGGGAATAGGACTGGTCATCTGTCTCTGAATCCATCTCTGAGGAGCTATCGGGACCCAACAAGAGATCTGCTTCGACAGGTAGCACTGTCTGCTCTGAAGGCCTTGTTTTCACTCCAGATTTTTCCATCTCCCACCCAAATGGAGAATTCACAGGAAGGGTAGTTTAATGTACAAACATTGTCGACAAATGGAAATGTAATGAAGAAAAGTATGGGCAAGATATCATTTAAATATATGATGCCTCGTTAAACAGGATGGCATTGCACATTTCACATATATTATGGCTGGCTAAAAGACATGAGACTGCATAATTCCCATATATGATATAGAAACTAAACAGGTGGCATTACAGAACATGTCTAAACTAAGCAGATGACATATATGATGTCAAAAGTAGGCACTGCAAGGCAACATATGCATGATATGACTAACATCATCATGCCAAGGTAGAGCAAACACCTTGGGGGTAAATAGGAGTGGTCAGCGGCGTCTGAATACGCCTCAGAAAGGATATCTTCCTCTGGATTACAATCTGGAGAGGGTGGGGAGGGTTTGCCATTGAACCCACCATGGAGCAATGTCTGCATGACATTGTATTGCCGCGCAAAACTCTTCTATTTTTCTCTACATGTTCAGCATGACTGTGTACAATATCTGACATGCATACAAAAAAAATATGGTGAGATTATGTAAGGAGAGCATGCAGAAATTTAGAGTGATGGTAACAACCAGTGGATCGATGTTTTTCCGTTGAACCAAAATAGCCCTAATGGATCGACGTGAATGTATAGTAATAAGTGATGTAACAAGTGTACAACCTCTTTGCCGTAGCCGTGTCGACCTCAGCATCATTGGGTTGGTCGCTGAAGCAGTTGAGGCAGAGGTGGCTGTCAGAGGTGTGGAGGAAGATCTGAGGAATCTCTAGACGGCGTCCAGGGAACTGCTCTGTTGTGATGGATCGTTCTATCGTTGGAGCAGCTCCGGTGAGATGTAAGACGTCAAGGCTGAAGCAGCACAAGATAGACATCGTCAATCTCAAGTGGGATTCTAATAGCATCTCCAATAGATGATGTAAAATGGATGTAAAATTAACATCACCAAAAACCACCTGACTACAACAGATGAGGTAAAAACTATTTACTCTGAACTTAACTATAGAAACTGAAATTTACTGTGGAATCTGAATGCTACTGTCAAAACTGAACGCAATGGTAGCAGAGAGGCACTTGACATGTAGTTTAGGGAGGGCATGCAGTTCATCTTCAACCTGCACCCCCTGAGCCGCCTGCCACCACCAGCCGAACCGCCGGCATCAGTGCCGCCTCGCCGCCCCGAAAGAACTCACCACTGCCGCCCCCGCCAGCCCTCTAGGCCCCCCGCCCCCTACCCTGAACCCTAAGATAGATAGTGGTGTGCCTCTTCGGCGAGCCCCCGTCCCCGCTGTGGGTGGTTCTTCCTTAACTCCGCGAG
>NC_041387.1:411531861-411568270 GCF_002162155.2 Triticum dicoccoides
AAGTCGATTCAGTCGACTGAAATGTGGCTTAATCAGAGTAGAGCAGCAGCACGAGCGAGGGGGAGAGCAGCAGCAGCAGCTGGGCGAGCGAGAGCTGGAGCAGCAACAGCAGATCCGGCTGGTATGGCCGCCGCCGCCGAAGGGGCCTCGCACTGGGGGAGAGCCGCCATGGAGATGTCGCCCGTGGCATCGGCTTCAAGGTAACCGCTCCATAGGGGTGCAGGATGGACCACCGTTGGCGCCGGGAGGTCGAGTTAAGGAGAAGGTGCGATGCGATGAGTGTACAACCACTTTGGTGGAGCCGAGTAGGCCTCGGCTTCGTCCGAGGAGTCGGTTAGGATGTTGTGGTTCCGGTGGAGCAGGTTAAGGCAGCGCTGTGGGGATGGAGCAGCCGAGATAGACGAGGCGATCGTTGGAGCAGCTCCTTGGAGGTGGAGGACGAGGCGGCTGAACCGGCGGGACGGCGAGATGGACGACGGATCCTCGTCAGGGGAGGTGGACGAGGGACGTCGAGCTGTTGCGGTGGACGACGTCGTCGGGGAAGAGGCTCCGGCTGGGCAGCGGTGACGTGGCGGACGGAGGAGGGTGGGGTTTCGCGGCTGGAGCAGAGAGGTTATGACGGCCTGGGATTTCGAATGGCGAAAAGGGGGCGATGGGAGGGGGTGAAGCATGACTTAGGGACGCGCTTGTCCAAAACGTAGGGTGTGTTACAAAAGTACCCCCCACCGATTTGAACTAGCGGCCCTTTTGGCTCAGGGTTAGAAGGGGGATTTTGCGTGTCGGGATTTGGCAGCTGGAGGGAGTTTTCGCGCGCATTGTAATTTCAGGATAGCAAGGCGCGGGTTGTGAAGGCGCTAGTTTTGGGAGCACGATATCTGAATTTTCGGGATATAACAAGACGCAGGTTGAATTTTAGGGACAAGCCTAACGTGTAGTAATATTGTACTTGTACGTACCGAATCAATTCGCACTTCCCTCAACCAAAAAGAAAATGAAAAAAATAAAACTATTCACACCACACAAAGAGAGAGTCTTGCCCCGTTTTACTATACAAATGCTATTCAAAGCTACTCCCTCCTTCCATCTATATAGGGCCTAATGTGTTTTTCGATGCTAACTTTGACCAAATATTAGAGCAATGATATATGACATGCAACTTACACAAAGCACACCGTTAACTTCGTCTGTGAAAGGTTCTTTCAATGATATAATTTTCACATTGTGCATGTCATGTACTATTAATCTTGTCAATAGTCAAAGGCGGTCTTAAAAATCTCATTACGCCCTATATAGATGGAAAGAGGGAGTATGAACCCATGTTATGTCCGATTAAATTTTTTTCGCTTGTTGTATAATGCATGTAACCTACTCATACCAACATTTTAGTGCATTCCAAATGTCTATACTACCGCTGCAATTCGAACTAAATTTGAATTTGTTTCTCTATTTCAATAAGAATCTACAATCATGATTGTTGCCAACTTCAACCATCATAGTTTCCTTGCTATCCGCCCGATATAAATCAGACGGCCTATAATGCAGGATGGCAGGCACACCATCATCAACAAATCCGTTTTTTTATAAGAGTAGAGATAAAATATATTAAATGTAGTATAACATGTTCATAAACACACCATGTGTATCACCATTATATATATTCACACATGCGTCGGTTTAAAACACTGTGATAAATTCTTCAAATATCCGAATTCGCTTTTTATAATAAAGTATATATGATCTCTATTCGTCTTTTACACCCACACAACCCTCTTATCTTTGTAGCTAGCGCTAACTTTCTCTTGTGCATGCACACGCCCGCATCCCTCTCACCCTCCCTCAGCATTCTCTAGCTCCATCGCGCAAATTCGTCTTTTCACTTTAGGTCGTTCACCCATGGTGTGTGTAGGCCCCCCAGCTCCTTCTTTACGGCACACATCGATCGATATGCCTCTCTAGCCAGGTGTGCCTAGCACAAACACAAGCTTCCCCTCTTCTCTTGTCACTGTCCATGCCTCACTCCCACCACTCTTTTCATCGTTCTCGTACTCGCACACTCCTCCCCGCTCGATATAGTATGCCTCTCGTACCACCTCCTACATGCATCCCTCTATCTCTATCCTTCTCCTTGTGCCTCGTTTGCTTCTAACACACACATGCATGTATACCGATCGATCTCCCAACATATACCTAGATCGACTTTAACTACCCCCTGCTCCCCACCGACCGACGTACCTCACAAGTTATGTCTCTCCTTTCTCTAACAAAGGGCGACTGATCTTCCTATGTAGTTATGTATGCTTACCACAGCCACATCGTCCCCCCTCATCATTCGTGCATGCCTCCTAACCCGTCTCTCACACGCACGTGCACAGACAACAAGCAGCCATCTCCTCTCTTATTGATATTGCGGGCGTGCCCTCCATTTGTCTAGCAAGCCTATCCCACCATTTGTTAGAAGCAACTCCACTACCACCCCCTCCAACACTCTAGCTATGTCTCTCTCCCAACCTTATTCCTCTCCTGCACATATGCATGGATGCCGATCGATCTCCCTTAATACATGAGGCAGATCGATCTCCTTAATACATGAGGTAGGCCTCTCTCTTCCTCCACACATATACCAGCCATTGTACCTCTATAGTAAATTGGGCCTCCCTCTTCCCCCACCACACACCGATAGTCGAGCGCTGTAGGTAGGTATCCATGCCACAGAGACAAACTGCACATGTCCCCTCTCACGTTCCAGTAGGCCAGCCACTCTATATCTTTGACGTGGGCACACACAAATTCGATGGCACTCTTTATCGATCGCGCGCGCGCACACACACACACACACATCATCCCTCTTTTCGATTCTATGGACACCTCGAGCCGGTGATACCTCCACTCTCTACTCGTGGATCGCCCCCTCTATATATATGTTATATCTAGGACTCTATTTCACACACATTGCATATGTTGCATTTTTTGATTGACCCCCCCCCCAAAAAAAAACTCTCAAGAACCCACACACTATATCTCTCTAGGTTTGTATCTCTCTCACACAACCCCACGTAGGTGGTGTACGTATACAAGAAGAGAATAGGTGCACCGTGCACGTACTCACGCTTCGTGCCCAGCCACACCCGCGTGGGTACACGGTGGAGCTCATTTCTTTACGAAATGGCAGCCCACGTGCTAATTTGAATGCCTGTAGCGGTTGTTTACCTAGGGAGGTCGTGTACCACGCCTGCACGAAACAAAGTTCGACTTGAAACGTTGCCTTGTTATTTTTAAATAAAGTTATAGCGCTCAATGGCACGTACACAGAATATAAAATGATTTTTATGGAGAAAAAGGTAGTCCGCTCACTATATACAATGGAGCCTTGCGTGCCTGGTTTGTCGCTCTTCAGAGTATCTCACACAAGGCTGCGGTGGCCTCTCTCTCTCTCACACACCATTGGTCACTGATCCGGCTGCATCCCGTCCGCCGGGGGAAAGGGAGTGCGGTGGCCTCTCTCTCACCATTGGTCACTGATCTGGCCGCATCCCGTCTGCCGGGGGAAAGGGAGGAAGTGCATCATTTCTCCGTTCGACGGCACCGAGGCAGCACGTCACGATCTGCGGTACACGCCGTTCTCTCTGACCAAGCTCCGGCACGGCAGGGCCTACGCCACCTGCTCGCAGATTCTACCCGCCGCCGCTCACCTAGTTACATCCCGACGACCTCCAGGTATCCCCTCCGGCCTTGCTCCACTGCCCGTCTTCCCACGTCGCTGCATGCGGATCTTCCATAGTTCTTTGCCCAAAACGTAGCTCGTCCAGCGTACTTTCCATATTGCATTCTCGTCCTCACACCATTTTAGACAAACACAACCGTGTTGTTATCTTCCCTTAGGGCAAGGAATATGCTTCCTTTTTGTCGTCGCATGTTTCATCAACTGTTATTGGCCAGTAATTGTTTCCTTTCTACCTCTTTTTTGCAAACAGGGCTATCCATTTCACCTCGTTGCTATTGCGACCTTTTGGTGAACTGCACAAATCACTTTTTTCTTAAGAGTGTTTTGTGCAGTTGTACTAAAATGTCACACGGGCAACGTCTCTACATTTCAGTGCGACTGCACACAAAGGGATATTGGTTTTGCTCTATCCTCCTCATCCAACTCCGAGCCTAATCTTCTCCAACTAGTTAGTCTTAAGAGAGACTGCAAAGGTGACCGGCTTCTAGTTATGTGTTTATTGTTTCATCAGTAGTCCTCTATTATCGTAATCACATTTAATATCTTTCGAACAGGGACGCTCGACTCTATTTTAGTGGAACTGCACAAAATGATCGGAATGTTGCATGCTCCAGACAGCTACTTTTTTCCCAACATGCCTTGTTGATTTAGACAGAGCTGGGGGGACATTGCTACCAATGAAAGCATGGATCAATTTTAATTTAACACCTTCTCACAACTCTGTCTTCAGTTGTGATGTAATTATTAGCTCTGATCTGCTAATAATTGACATGCATTAGCAAGGAAGTTAGTTTTTTATTGTTTCCGAAAGAGCATCGATGGCAAGACACGTGAAATAGAAGCTGAAAGCTCACACCATTGTACAATTTCATGTCTCGCTGGAAAATTATTTGTATAGTACGTCAATTATGTAAACAAATGATGGAAGCTTGATAGCATTCCAAGAAGCCTCTTCATCATCCGGGTCCATGTGCCATGCACAAAATTATACTCCTTCGTTCCTAAATATTTGTCTTTTTACAAATTTCAAACGGGCATATTTTAGAGTGTAGATTCACTCATTTTGCTTCGTATGTGTACTCCCTCCATTCCTAAATATTATATTTGTCTTTCTACAGATTTCAACAAGTGACTATATACGGAGCAAAATGAGAGAATCTACACTCTAAAATATGTATATACATCTGTATGTGCCAGTCCATTTGAAATCTCTAAAAAGACAAATATTTGAGTAGTCACTCGTTGCAATCTCTAGGAAGACAAATATACTCCGGAGTATATTTAAGAACCGAGGGGGTAGTGCACAACTGCATGGGAGACTCAGCCCGGTCGTTGCGCCGCATTAATAGTGAGTAATGAGCAATCAAATCGTAAGCCCCACCTTTCCCACTGTAAGTTGCTCTGAAGAAGCAACCATCAATACGCTCTTCTTTGAATCCTCTCATACTACTCCATCCATCACTGTTTATACAGTGCGCTTCAGAAAAAAGAAAAAAGATCTGTGGGACCAAGGCGACTAGCGATCGGCCTGAAAAATAGCATTGGTAGTTATAGCACGGCGTCTATTACTAGAGGGAATAATGCGTACACACATGCATACAGTGCTTCCATCCTGGGTACACACATGCATGCACTTACTCCACCCCGTAGTACTCCCTCCGTTCCTAAATGTAGGGTGTATAGTTATTGGCACGAAAATTAAAGAACGCACGTGAAGGCAAAATTTCACAAGTTTTGGGCAACTTTACGCCTGACTAATTGACATGAGAAAATAGAGGAGCTTGCATGATATAAGGAAATGTAATCAAATCCTAAAAAAATTATCCAAACGAGTGTTGCAACGCAATACACCTTATATTTTGGATTTTTTTCAAAAATCTATACACCTTATATCAAGGAATGGAGGGAGTAGTACAGAGTACATGGAGAGAAAATTGTGGACTTGATTGCGGTTACCACGCCCTAATTAATTGAGCATTAAACCAAACGCGTCTAAAGTGTCTCTGGTGGTGGAAATGCATTGAGAGAAATGCATCATAATGAAGCGCGCCCTATAAACTGTGACGGAGGGAGGAGTAGTATGAAGGTTCAAAACCATGTACGCGTACGGCCAGTTGGTCAACGCACCTCCTCTTGGCATATCACTGACATGTGGGACAGGAGTGTGAGCAAACCGATCTCAATTGATGGCAAAGAGCCAACCCGCCATTCCTTGAGAGAGACGAGGAGCGAGAACACACAGACGGGTTCACATGGAGGCCAAGATATATTCGAGCATGGTTGGTTGATCGATATCATTCATTACATGTTGGGCTGCCGTTTTCTGCCCTTATCCGGAATAAACGTGTACTTTATCAGAGATAAAAAATAAGAGTACATATGCTCCACCATGCGGGTCTAGTAGTAGTACTACTCGTACTATTGCGCTTGGCTCTTCGCCTCTTTCTGAAGTCGAACAATGATGGTACTCCGCATGTTGGGTACTACAGTGTATGCCTCTGACAATCTGACACCGAATGGACTGATGCATGTCCACCGAGGGTAGGTTGCATTAGTCAAAAGGCTTCTCCTCGTTCAAAATGCACCCTCCTTTCTGTGAGTTACTCCTTGTTCTACGAGTTGACGGGACACACCAAAAAGTAGTGCTAGTCCATACTCCCTCCTTTCCGGTTAATATGGCTTAATCTTTTTGCGGGTAAATGAGAGAGCTTTATTCATATATAAGCATTCTTAGGACGATCAGCCAAGACACTGGTCACTAGGAAGCAAGGTACCCCGCAAAAAAAGAAGTAGGAACCGAGGTGTTTCATCAAGCCAGCTCTTGGCCACATTCAAAGTGCAGCAAGCACGGTTCGCACGAGGATGCGCCGCAAGGTTTGCTGACCTATTTACATGCTGAATAACAAAAAAAGAGGAAATATTACCAAGCGCTACTATTTGTAACAGGATATGAGCCAAAATTAAGCGAGAATTGTGGCAAGTGTTCCATGCAATCAACTTCCATTATCACATGCAATAACCCTCGAAGAGAACCAAATGTGTTGAAGATTGCTTTATCACATTTTAAAATTATAATAAGAGTGCATACGCTCCTCCATCCGGTTCCTAGTACTAGTATAGTACGTACCTTTATAGACTATATTAGTAGTACTAGTACTAGTAAACTTTGCGCTTGGCTGTTCGCCTATTCGGGAAGTCGAACAATAGTAGCACTAGTAGTATAGTGTATGCTTCTGGCAATCTGACACTGAATTAACTGTTGCACATCCACCGCCTGAGCGAGGGAGAGCTTGCATTAGTCAAAAGTTTCTCCTTGTCCTACGAGCCACCGCGCGCAAGTAATGCTAGTCCATACTTCCTCCTCTCCGGTAAATATGGATTAATTTCAAATGAGATAAATATAATATCTGTCACTGTATATTTGTAAAAATACGGTCAGTGGACTTCATAATACGCTCATTGCGCTCAATATATATATTTTCCAGTGTTTATACGGTCACTAGCTCACCCTGACTGAGTATGTGTGTGCATGCATGTTTAGGTTGAGCACTTAGCGTGGCCGTGTGTGTTCCGTCGTGTGCTCGGACATGCATGCATTAGGGCGTCGCGCGCGTTTTTGCGTCCATGTGTACGTGTGACTGTTGCATACACGTAGGGGGAGTACGTGTAGGGGCCACTAAGGAGCAGTCAAATCACAAAGTAAGTTAGTCGGAAGAAGCAACCATCATTTCACTCTTGAATGACACATACGCAATATAAAATGGTTGATATGGAGAGAAAAAGAAAACCATTATATATACACTAGCAGGAGCCTAAGCTACAAGCCTGCTTGCTAAGGTTGCTCTCTTCACAAGCATAGAATGACGGGCCTGATCCCGCGGCTGGGGGAAGGGAACAATGTTCTGCGTAGACGCGGTCGACATCGGCGAGGGAGAAAACCTACAGTCGGTGGGTCCCAATCGGGGGTCACCACGGTATGGGCCGATGCCGCGTCCCAACCGCCCTTTTAGCTATAGCCCGACGTCCTAGGTAGTCCATCTTCCTTTTGGAGCCGGCTTGCTCCACTGCCGTAGCTCCTTCTCCATGTCGATCTTTCTCTACTTCTACCGGCTTCTACTTGTGATGAGTTTATGTCTCATGAACTAGTGCCAGTACTATTATTCTAATCACACTTCTTCAATATCTTTGCCATCAGGGATGCTCAGGTCGATTTTAGTGGAATAGCACAAAAGCATCATATGATCCGAGGGTGCCAGCCGTCTTTCCTTCGACAGGTTCTACATGGCCAGGGAATTAAATCATGTTTAGGGTTTAGGGTTTAAGTCGTAGTGACCCCATCAGTAGTTTTTCTTTCGTACATGCTCTCACAACTTTTTTCTTTAGTTGTGAAGTAAATATTGGCTATGATCTGTGAATCATTGAGATGCATCAGCATGCGTGTTAGTTTTCCTTTGTATTTGATAGAATGTTGTAACGGCGCAACCTTGGAATAGGAATGAAAATGGAGTGGAAAGTTTCCGTTTTGCCGGAGAAAAAATGGAAACGGAGAGAAACCAACATTTTGTTTCGTTGGATCGCGCCATCGAGCAAAACCAACGTTTAAATCACGTCTGTCGTGTTCGTGTCTCACCCTCCTCCACGGCTCGACCCCACACGGTCGCTCAGCATGCCACTCGCCGCAAACTGAGTATACGATAACTTTCCCGCCTGCTTGTCGATGGATCGCGCCATGGAGTACTACTAGCACTACTGGAAGAGATTTACGAGTTGGGGGAGGACAGCTAACTATAGCACGGACTCCCAAGAACTTTTTACATGCATGTTGTAGCCGGCTATTGCGACCTTTGAACGCAGAGCAGCCGCGTGCACCCAGAAGCAGCGCGGGCGATGCTCTCTCGGCTGGCACGCCGCTTCAATGCCGGCGCTAGTGAGAGGTCGCGTCCGCTCTGGCCGGGTATGAATGCGGCACTGACCGTTTCAGGTGGGAAGCACGCGCGGGTGATGAAGAGGGTTCGGGTTGGTCAGGACCGGCCGTGGCAGCAGTCCGGACGTGCGCAAACAAGAGATGATGTACGTTAATATTGCTGCATATATAATTAACAACGTAAATAATGTGCCAGTTGGAAAAATATGATTGGAGATGGAGATGTAAATGGAATTTTACATAACACGGATATGCATGTCTATGTCTATGTGTGTGCGCGCGACGACTCTCGCAACCTAGAAGCGAGGGCGTGTTTTTGATCGAGTTTTCTTTCTTGGTACGTTAGAAAATCAGTTTGTCTAATTCACATCTAGATGTTATTTAAGTATATGACATCTAAGCTCCCGCAAGTATATAATGTAGCAACAAGAAACAAAAAAAACTAGGACTAAAAAATAGACAACAAACAGAGTGGACATCAACTTAGATGTGACATAACTATGTCACATCTAGATGTGTCCTAGACAGACCCTTAAAACATTGTCCGCCAGTTTTTGTTTCTTTTTTCCGGGAACGCGCGTATTCTATTTAAAACCACTGCTACGGAGAGATTTTTCTACTCCATTATAGCCTCTTGTTTGATAGAGTTTCTTGCGTCTCGCTCTCTCACCCTCTCCATATCAAAGCAAGATGACAGTGTCCACTCTATCTCTCTCATCACCGTTGGTCACAGATCCGGTTGAATCCCGTCTGCTGCGGGAGGTGAGGAGGTGCAGCGTTGACGTTGTCGCCATCAGAGACGGAGGGAGCCGATGCGCATTGTCCTCTCGGAGCCGGCGCTGGCGTGGACGAAGATCCTCCACGCCCTTGTTCGCTGCCGTCGTGTGGGCAGATCTCGCTCGCCCGCCTAAACGACATTTCGCCCACCTGAGATATAACTTCTTGTACTGGTCCAGCTCCCCAGGTCGCTGCGTGCGGGTTTTCTTCTATGCGACTACTCCCCAGCTCCCCATGCATAGTAGCTAGGGTTCGTCGGCTGGTCCAACATCACCTACTAGTACTATTATAGAGGAAATGCCACTCGAAAAGTTGTCCTAATTTATGCCTCGATGGAGGTATACATCTTGTTTCGACAAAAAGTACATGGTGGTTGTGCGGTCATTGTCCATATGGTGGTAGTACTATCACTGGTTAAATGAAGAAATGCTTTTTTTCTCGGGTATCCTGGTTTAGTTCCCATCAAGATATAATTATGATGCTTCTGTTTGTTGGTGTACTTTTCATTAACCCTTTTTTATATTTTTGGAAATAGCGATGCGTGTCTCCATACCCGGGCATGTCTTCCTCAATTTTAGTGGAACTGCACAAAATTGGATGCCCATTGTTGTTCCACCTCACTGTCCTCTGCCACGTGGTTCTTCCTTCCTCGAGCTTGATTACTGAGAAGAAACAGACCACAGTGAGGATTTGTCGAACTTCATAGGTGCCTCACCCAAACTTGATGCCAAATGGATGATGCATCACCACGATGACCTATCGATGCTCATGGTTGCGCCTCATGGTTGCATCGGCTGGTGAAGCTGATCGGTTTTCAATGAAAAACAAGTTGTCTTCCATCAGTGCTCTTTGCTTGTTACGCACAAAGATGATATCCTTCGCCAGTTCACCTTGGTTGCATTGGAGACGCAGTCGTCTTTCACGTTGGTGCAATTTTATCACACAATTGGCTATGAACCAAATGTTTCCTCGAAGAAGGATCGACGTTGATACTAAGAGCATAAGTTTTGTATTGATTTATAAGCCTTCTCACAACTTTGTCTCCAGCTCCCCTGTAATTTTATTTGTCCAGCTATTAACTTTGATTTAAAAATGGTGTGGACTAAAAACCCGGATGGACGTAGTAGCCCTCCATTTTTATTTACTCCGCATATTATATTTGATTGAAGTCAAACTTTGTAATACTCTCAAACCTTTCCGGTAATTGAAATTAAAATTCTTTATTTGTACACACTCTCACACGTTTCCGATAATTTGGCGCATGTGTGGTTGTTCACTTAAGGGAGGGTAGTGTACCACACGTGAAGGACAGGAGGTGCGACCAGGACGCGTGGGCGTGGATCGTTAGTTCATCATAAGTAGTAGTACTAGTTTTCTTCACTGTACATTAAATAAAGAGTTTCGTTTCGTACTTACACAATTTAAAACGATTATTATGGAGAGAATAAGAAAACCACTGCACTATATATTAGTCGTATACACACGAGAGTACTATATGGACGCATGACTTAGTGCACCTGCCTTTGGGTTTATGACAGGTGGGCCCAAAATGTGGCTGGCTCACCTATCATACAGCCAAAAGCATATGGAGTGAAGGCACCGGAGCTCAGTCCGTACTACATTAGTATATATATATAAGCGGGAGCCTCAATGCTTGTTTGCTAGGGTTTGCACTCTCCACACGCTCGCCGCAATACATGTATGTTACACGCTGGAAGCTCAACGTTCATTTGCTAGGGTTTGCTATATTCACAGTCTCTCACCCTCTCTTCACCAGATCTAAACAAGATTACGTTGGCCTCTTGTCTCTCTCTCCCCCCTCATAGCTAGTGAAGGAGGCGTCTGTATCCCGTCGCACCGAGAAGGGGAGGAGGTGCAGCGTTAACTCTATCGCCTTCGGCGAGGGAGGCAATCCACTGCCGGCTGCGTTGTTCTCTTTCACCCAGCGCCTGTGGGGAGGGCCACCGACCCCTTCTTCCTCGCTGCCGTACGTAGTGTGGGCAGATCCGGCCTCCCGCCGCACGCCTTGCCACATCCTGACGACCCTAAGGTATAAGTTTCTTTGAAACCGTCGTTGCTCTAGCTGCATGTGGATCTGTTTTGATCTATAGTCGAATCTAGGTCTTGGTTCAAAGAGGAAAGAAAGGTGCGGTGGGGTGGAGCATGAATCTAGGACGTGGTTAAATGAGGGAAGGAGGGAGGAAAAGTAGTATAGATTGGCTATCCAGCCGCTTTGTTGGTCGAAAAGGGAAAAAGGGGGTAACCCAGTACACACATCTGTAAGGAACCGATCTCTTTGTTCAAAAGGGAAAGAAACTAGGGGGGTCGGGTAGTTTGTGCAGGACTAGATTTGCTGCCCTCACATAGGAAAAAAGTTCAAAGAGAACAAATATGGACCAACACAGATATGTTGCTTGGCTACATACTCTGCATCACCCATTTATACGTGTGGACGCACATGGTGCTAGCATGTCCCATACAACTATTTTGTTGTTGTTAATCTAAGAATGCCGCCGGAAAATTGAAGCAATGCCACTGCTAAAAGTAAATTACATTTTTTAATGAATGTTGTTTCAAGAGAGGTCTCTGTTAATATGAATCAATGCAACCGTTTTAGAAATGCTACTATCCTACTTTGTTTTCCATCCAAGATAAGTTAGATGCTTCTTTCTGTCACCGTTTGTTTCATCCTCCTTTATCGGCAAGTAATTGTTTCCTTTTTTGCCTCTGTTAAAACAGGGGTATCGATTCAACTTGTTGCTATTGTGACATTTTGATTCGCTACTCGAAACACTTATGTTTTAAGAGTGTTTTGTGCAGTTCAACTTGAATGTCACACCGGTGACTTTGCTTAATTTTGGTGGAACTGCACAAAAGGAGATCGAGATTTGTTTCCAGTGTTCCTGTCGAGTTGTTTCAAATCTTGGTCTCAACCACATGATATCTATTCAACTTGTTGCTATTGCGACATTTTGCTTCGCTACGCGAAACACTTTGCTTGATTTCAGTGCAACTGCACAAAAGGAGATTGGATTTCCTATTCATGTTAGCAGATTCGTATTTTATCCTGGTGTTCTCATGAAAGGTCAGTACAGGCCTTCATCCACATGATTGTGCAGTGTGCTTTGAGATGTTGTGCTACCTGTATTGGTACTGTTTTAAATAAATGTTGAATTGAAGCTATTGTATTGCTGTCTTTTCCCATTAAGTAATGAACAAAAATGGGACCAACCCAGACATGATGCTTGTTGCTTTGTTACAACAAACTCTGCATCACCCCCTTTATAAGTAGATGGAAGCACATATTGTTGTTGCGCCCACTCTCCCCTGGAACTGTTTATGATTTTCGTTAATCTAATGCCGCTGGTAAAATTAAGCAATGCCACTCTCAGAATTTATTAACTACTGAATCTTAGTTCAAAACTGCAACACTTGTTAGGAATGGTACTATCATGCTTTGTAGTTCTTTCTACATGTTTAACCAAGGTATTGTTAAGATAATGTCTCTTTAAAAATGAATTAGCTGCATTGTTTTAGGAATGGTACTTTTCTACTTTGTCGTTCTTTATACATGTTGAAACAAGGCATTGTTAAGATAATGTCTCAGTCAATATGAATGAATCACACTGATGGAGAATTACTACTCTCCTGCTTTGTTTCCCATTAAGACAAGTCATCAACCGTTATTTCTCAGTAATTGTTTCCCTTATACCTATTGTTGCTTACAAGGATATCAAAATTAAACCTCATTTTACTCCGACTTTGATTTTAGTTGAACTGCACAAAAGGAGACAATGTGTCCAAGGCAAACTGCTGCATTACTGGGTCCAGTTGGTCGTTCCACTTTGTAGAAAGAAGCAGCCACTGGCTGCGGTACATTACAGAAGGAATGGCCGAGAAGCTTTACAGAGTATTATTAGACACCAGTGACATGACTAGTCTGCAGAGACCATTGGCAATTTAACAACACGTGGAGTGCCCTGGGCAAAAAAAGTGCCCAAACAAGTACAAGAAGCTACGACAGGACACAATCATAGGCATTACATATTTTGAATGGGAAAAGCTTGTCAAAGTTTAACCATTGATGTTAGCAAGAAGATGTTAGTTTAATATACTGGAATTGGAAAACCTTGTCAAAATTTGCTCATTGATGTTAGCCAGAAGACATGCATTTGATATTTTTGAGTGGGACGCCCTTGCTGTGAGCAGCGTCGAGTGTTTTTTCCTATTCCTGTGTTCAGTTTAGAAGTAAATAGTTACTCTGCTGAGATATTCCTGTGTTAAGAGTTTGTTCCGAATATTGTCTATGTAATGCCAGGCCTTGTGTTTGATTGCAAAGTTGGGCTTGGAATGTTGTGGCATGCGGCATCACGAGCTGTTCACCATGCCTCCTGAGAATAATGCTTCGTATTGTTTTGCATGTCGATCTAATGTCAGTGATTTGCTTGTTAAGAAGATCATCCTCTTCTGTTGTTTCCGTGCGTAAGAAGTTCATCGTCTGATGTTTCATTCATAGCCTATACGACATGTCGGGTAGGTTAGACATGAAACCATATGATCTTCCGACCAACTCATAATATTAGGCCGTGATTGGATCATCGTTTTCCAACCAAAACCACTTGTAAAACTGACGCTTGTAAATTAAAGCAGACGGTCTCGGGCGAAGGCGCTTGGTTGGTCGATTTCAACTAGTAAAATATCGGAAGTACTTCACACACGATAAAAACACTGAACGACACTCGGACAATTGCTAATCCACCTGTTAGCTGTTGTTTCAGCCTTGCCCATGGATGGCATGATACGCACGTCGTGCATGTATTGTCTGGTAATGTCGTCCATATAGCAATGCTCGTAAAATATACACTAGTCTCTCAAATTACACGCGTAACCCGCCGGTTTTACTTACAGACCTCGGGCCTTCCGATGACGAGTAAATTACACTTATATGTTAATACAGGTTTGAAATAAAACAGAGCTCCCAAGCGCGGCCTTACCGTTTCATGCCGTCTCAGTTTCTCGAAGGTGCTCATAGGTGTCCGATGATCCTGGCTTCCTGAATGAGCAGCAGGCATTGTATTAGACCTCCGTAGGGCCCACGATGCCCTCTCCATTGTCCTACGAGTTGTTGTGCTCGCCGTGGCGCCGAGCATTGTTAACATGGTCAATGAACATGAGGATTCAGGAGATGACTTTATTTTGACTGGATGACACTAGGGACCCACTAGGGCCATAGCCGTACGTACGCAAGTGCCTCCTTATTATGTACAACTATATTTTTTTTGCTTTCTCCTGGTTTCCTGACATCACGGTCCCACACCATTGTCAACCTATGTAGTCAATATAGACGAGAGAATTGCACAAGGTGCGGCCGTCAGCTGGGACCAAGCAGCTCGAGCAGTATTTGTGTTTTTGAGGCGTCAGCACTGCAGAGTTTTTCTTGGCGATGATTTCATTGTTGTTCAGAGGAGAGCAGGGTATTAACTGGGCGGGCTGTGGCCCGTCTAGCCCAGGCCAGATATCCATCCGAGATACTACTTTTTTCAAGATGAAAATGGCTAGCCCAGCTATACGTCTTTTTGAGGAATACCCAGGCAAGGTCAACTTGTTATTCTCCGCCCCGCTGGGCTGCAAATCTTTCCTAGGAGGGATGCATTAGGCTTAACAGGAAAATGGGCTTTAAAAATAATAAATGGGATGTAATTATAAAAACTGGGCAGTAACTATAAAAAATGCACCAAACACGAAATTAGTTTATAAAATATTATTTATGGATTTTGAAAATCTTAAATTTTCATTGTTGCGCGCGCAATGTTTCGTTGGATTTTTACGTAATACAAATTTATATTTAATCTGACTAGAAATTTCGGGATAAAAATATTTCGGATCCCATCAAAATGTGGGAAAATTTATTGAATTCTGTATTCAATTATTGGTTGAAATTATTAATCGTTGTCCTAGCTAGAAAATGGGATGTACTTTTAACAAACTGTAAATGGGCTGTTGTAAATTCCATTAGCATTCAAAAATGGGTTGTACATTCTTTCAAAATGCAAATGAGCTATAAGTTCTCTGCCACACACTTGTGAGCCTACTAAGTGACACGTCCCCTAAAAAAATAAGTTGACGTGTATGTAAGGCTTTGTCAACTTACTATAGTCAACACACGGTTCTAGCAGTAGTGGCCATTGGATGTCTATCCAACGAATGTTGTGCTTCTTCTTCAATCTCGGATATTCTTAGCTTCGGCCGCCCAAAAAATGATTCCTCCCCCTGACATCTGGGGCGCGCCATTTCGGAGACTGACCTATGGGCCTACTAAGTTGGAGCGTACCAAGGGCTTTGTCAACTTAGTGAATATAAACGATTCTAGCTTCAGTGACCGTACGATGTCCATCCAACGGCCGTAGTTCTTCTTCAACCTCTGGTCTTCTTGGTCCAGCCGCCCAAAGCAGCATCGGTCGTGCCGCCTGCTCCTGCCTCCCATGGCCGGCTGTGCTGATGCGGAGGCCTCACCGCCCCCATACTACTCCCACCGCTGGCCAGGCCATCCCTCCACTCGCCCACACCCCCTGTTATTCTATGGCGACGACAGCCTCACACCGCAGCAGAACCAGTGAACCCTCGTACTCCTCTCTGCGCGGGCTTCCACTGTTGCGTCTTCCCCGGATCCGCGTAGTCCCCTTCCTAGGCGTCGCCGTCGTCCACCGCCCTGGTGCTCTCGGCGTGGCGTGGTCAACGTGGTCAACGACCTACTTCCATCGAAAGAGTACTGTACATAGAGAGGCTGGCAGCTGGGTCCACGACAGCCGCAAGGAAGTGCCTCCTTATTACGCGCAAAATAATTATTCCTCCACCTGACAGCAGGGACCCACCGGATGGGCCACCTTATTTTGCGAAAAAAATGTTTCCCCCCTAACTGCTAGGACCCACCGAACGGGCCACCGTATTTCGCGAAAAAACGTTCCCCCCACTGTCAGCTCGGACCCACCGGAAGTGCCTCTTTATTACGCACAAAAAATGAATACTCCCCCTGCTAGCTGGGACTCACCTTGGTGGGAAGCTGACTTGTGGGCCTACTAAGTTGACGGGGACGGAGGGCTTTGTCAACTTAGTCAATATGAACGATTCTAGCTCCAGTGACCATATGATGTCCATCCAACGGCCGTAGTGCTTCTTCAACCTCTGGTCTTCTTGCTCCAGCCGCCCAAAGCAGTGCCGGTCGTGTCGCCTGCTCCTGCCTCCCATGGCCGGCTGTGCTGCCGTGGAGGCCTCACCGCCCCCTACTATTCCCAACTTAGGCCAGGCCCTACGGCGACGGCAGCCTCACACCGCAGCCGAACGAGTGAATACTCATACTCCTCTCCGTGTGGGCATCCATTGTCGCGTCTTCACCGGCTCCGCGTCATCCCCTTCCTAGGCCCCGCCGTCGTCCACCGCCCTGGTGCTCTCGGCGTGGCGTGGTCAACGTGGTCAAGGAACGACTTCCATCAGACGTGGACTGTACGTCGAGAGGCTGACAGCTGGGTCCACGGCCGCAGCAAGGAGTGCCTTCTTATTACGCGGTAAATAATGATTCCTCCACCTGACAGCAGGAACCCACCAGACAGGCCACCGTATTTCGCGAGAAAAACGTTTCCCTCCTGACTGCTGGGACCCACCAGCTACACCTTCGCACGCAAGGAAGTGCGTCAGGGCAAAAAAATGATGCGCCCCCCTGACTGTTGGGACCCACCAGCTACATCTTCGCACGCAAGGAAGTCCGTCCGGACAAAAAAACAAAACAATTCGCCCCCTGACTGCTGGGACCCACCAGCTACATCTTCGTAGGCAAGGAAGTGCCTGACAGTCGGGACCCACCTGGTCGAAGCGTACATAGCGTTGTCATTCTGGTCGCGAACGTGTATGTACATACTGGTCGATGTAGAGGCGTGCACGTGTCGTAGTAGAGGCGCGCAAGTGTCGTAGTAGAGGCACGCACGTAGCATGTACATGTACGTACAACGGCGAGGGTGCAAGAAATAAAATACGGCCACGTACGTACATACAGGCAGGGTCTCGAAAGCCTACTCGCGCATACGTACATGGCTGGGTCGGAATAGAGAAACAGCATCGTCGTCGTGTTCATGGGGAGCCAACCGGCTGGGTCAGAACGGAATGCGTGGTCGTGTTCATCGGGAGGTCTTGGACGGAACAGGCGATGGAAACGAGGCCTGGCGTACCGCACAACGGAGGAAACGGCCTTGTGTTCGACCGGCCACGTTCGAAACGGAATCCTGTTGATCGGGAGGGGCCTAGCGTACCACAAAACGGAGGAAATGGACCTCCTACGGTCGAAACGGGGGTCCAGTTGATCGGGAGGGGTGTGGCGTACCGCAAAACAGAGTAAACGGACCTCCTACAGTCGAAACGGGGGTCCTGTTGATCGGGAGGGGTGTGGTGTACCGTAAAACGGACGAAACGGACCTCCTACTATCGAAACGGGGGTCCTGTTCATTGGGAGGGGTGTGGCGTACCGCAAAACAGGACTCCACGGGATACTGTTCATCTCCACCGTCGACCTCCTCCAGCCTCCATGGACTCCTGTTCATCCAGCCTCCATCGCGCGCTACTCCACCGGCTACTGTTCAACCACCCCTCCACCATCTACTGTTCATCCAGCCCTCCACCACCTACTGTTCATCTAGCCCTCCACACCATGGGGTCATGTTCAACCACCCCTCCACGGCCACCCCTCCACCGTCTACTGTTCATCCAGCCCTCCACTCCACGGGGTCCTGTTCATCCAGAGGCAACGCCACCGCTCACTATTCATCCACCCCCCCTCCCGCAACGCTCACTGTTCATCCAATCGATCGACTTCAATTAGCAGCAGTAGCAAAGGAATCGCTCCATCGGGTTCAGTTAACGGCCATCGATCGATCGCTCGGGTTCAGTAATGCGTAGCCTGCAGTGCAATCGCTCGGGTTCAGTTAGAGCCCAATGCCTCGCTTGGGTTCAGTTAGAGCCAACGCCTCGCACGTGTACGAGAGAAACGTGCATCGCTCGGCCCCCGACCTCCCACCGTAATCGGCAACTCCCCAAAATTTTCCTCCCCCTCGCTTCTACCTTGGTTTTTTCCGTCATGGACGACCCAAAGAATGTCATGCAGCTGCGTCTCCGGCCCGCCCAGGACGACAAGCCCATTTTCTGTCATGATTTTTTGTCATAGAAGTAGGAGCCCACCACATCTATGATGATACCGGGTTTTGTCACAATTATCGTCATAGAAGTGTCATATGTATGACAGAAAAAAAATCGTTCGGCCTAAAATGTCACGGATGTATCTTTTTTTTGTAGTGGTGGTAAGCAGACGTAACTACATAGGAAAAAACAGAAACTAGCACTAGGATCTAGGTTAATAGGTTAGTCCCAAAAATCATATAAAATAGCATATAAATGCATATAAAACATCCAAGATGGATAATATAATAGCATGGAACAATCAAAAATTATAGATGCGTTGGAGATGCATCAGTGGTGTTCGCCTACAAAGTGTCTGAGTGTGACGTCGTGGTGGGCTCGGGGATGACATCCATCCTGCCGTTCTGGCGGTCTTGGTCTTGTTGCATGCAAATGGTAACCTTTGGCTGATTCCTGGGACTCCACACCTGTGCTTGCCTCCTTTGAACCAAAGAGGAGACCTGCTGCTCTGCGCCCGCTGGCGCGCACCTGGCCTTGGTCGTCATGGCTGATGTCATTCCAGCCTCGTGAGGCTGGGTCTTGTATAGAAATCTCCGCTCCGCTCAGGAGGCCGCCTAAGGAGGCCGCTCCCTCGGGAGGTCTTGATGTCGCCCGCCTCGCGAGGCTTGGCCCCTCGCGAGGGTCTTGTATTGACGTAGCCGAAGCTGGGCCATACCAGGCCGTCGATGAAGCCACGTCGTGGGCGGCAGGCAGGTCTGGGTACCCCGGTACCCAAAACACCGATAGAAGCCCCCGGGCCCAAGTCGCACTCACACTTGGCTTCGAGGCAAAGCCAAAGGGCAAGTGCGGGACGCCGCGGGCCCCAATCGCCTGCAGACCGAGCCAACACGTGGCGCTTGATGGGACGTGGGTGTCTCTGCTCTCTACACGGCCTCGTCAACTGGCGTGGCCTGACAAAAAGGCCAACTCCCGCAGCCGAGCCTTCATTGCCTCCTTTCCGTCTTGCTCCAGATCTCATCCATTTCCCACTGAGGGCGCCTCTAGATCCTCCAAATCCTTGCTCCCAAGCTCCTGGTGGATGGGGAAGAAGGCGAAGTCTTTCGGCGCGGCTGCGGCCGTTGCTCCTGTTGTCAATGAGGCCCTCAGCCCATCGATCATCACCGAAGTCGAGCACCTTGCCGCCGTGCTCCCGCTAATGGCGGGCCCGAAGAACAAGAGGGGAGCGACCGAGATCCGAGTTGGCTCCGCCGATCGGGGAGCCTTGACGGGCGTGTTCTTCCCTTTCTTCCTCCACAGCCTCTTCACGGGGCTCGTCCCGCCTTTCTCCAGGTTCTTCTTCGCCATCATTGACCATTACTAGATCCACGCGCTTCACCTTTAACCCAACTCCGTCCTTCTCCTGTTGGTATTTGCTTTCTAGTGTGAGCCCTTCGTGGGGGTGAAGCCCTCTGTCGCGTTGTTCCGCCATTTCTTCTCCCTCTGGATGCACGGCTCAAGCAAGCTCTCTGGATGCATCTCCTTCATCACGCTCTATGATAACAACAAGCTCATGAAGTCCACGAAGAAGGTCGTTGACTTCCGGCGCAAGTGGATCTACCTGGATGCCCGGAGCCATCATGCTCGACTAGAGCTGTCGACTGAGCGACCGGAGAAGAAGCCTTAGTGGTCTCATGAGAAGTTCACCGACCCCAGGGCGGCGCCGGTCTTGAAGATGATCATGGCGGACATGAGCTCTAGGGAACTGACGGGGCCCATGATTGTCCGTGAGTTCTTGTTGCAGTGTCTAGCGCCTCTCCAAGCTCACTCACGCCCCATGTGGGACCTGAAGGGCGCAGAAGATGACCTCCGGCTGCGCCCTGGGAACCTGTCGACTGAGGAGTTGTTAGTAGTTGTGCGGGCCTCGGTCGGAAGGATTCAGGCTGCCCTCCGGTGACCCACCTTCCGCTGTACCGCCGTGATGACAGAGCGGAGCTGGCCGCCTCCAAGCCGGACTTGAACGAGCGGGGTCTCGTGCTTTCCGGGGCCCCCGACTACCTAATGTCGTTGTCCTCCGGCGAGGACTCTGTCGAGCATGAGGAGGTCGAGGAGGAAGACTCGAAGGTGACCGAGCAAGGGATGGGGGAGATTTCTCCATCGTGGCAGAGCGAGCTACTCCGGAGTCTTCCTGACGACGGTGACATCGAGGAAGGCTTGGTCGGGGAGTCCCCGTGTCCCGTCGGGGTCGTCACAAGGTCCGAGGTGAAGAAGAAGAAGGAGGATGCCACTCCCATGGTGCGGTGGTCCCCAAAGGCGCCAGCTCCTGACGCATCCACGGGAGGCGCGACGCCCCCGGAGCCCCCTTCCCCGGCCGATGTCGCCATAGCGCCAGTCCAGGTGTCAGCTCCACCTCCTTCCCAGGTTCTCGCGCCCATGGACCAGGGCTCCGCCACCAGGCTCGGTGCCTTGTTGGAATCCTACCCCACGCTGGACCGCCTCCGGGACGATCTTCAGGGTGCTGACGAGCATGCAGCGACAGGGCGCCTGGAGCTGATCTCTGGGTGGCTTCGAGCCGACTTGTCCATCAGGGCGGCTTGGAGCCAGGCCGAGGCTGCCGCCATGGGTGCCTAGGAGCAGGCCACGACAGCTGCAGCGGCTTGCAACGTCGTGCTGGCCGATGCCGCGTTTGCCAAAAGCCGCTACCGCGAGGTGGATGCCGAGTTGGAGAAGCTTCGTGAGGAGCAAACCTCCCAGGCGTGCAGGCTCCAGGCACGGGAGGAGGAGCTTAGAACCCGGGAGCCCGCGGTTACCGACCGCGAGGCTGAGCTGGAGCAGGCAGGTCAGGAGCAGGGCATGGAGCGGAACCGGGAGGAGAAGTTGAAGTAGGAGGTAGACTCGGCCCAGTCGTCCCATGCCAAGCATGTCTCGGAGGAGAAGGCCAAGCTGGAGGCCAGGGAGAAGACGCTTGCCACGGCTAAGAAGGCCGGGCGCGATGCCTTCGCTTCCTTCGAGCTAAAGTGCCATGAGGCACTCCATTCCCTTTACGGGGAAGGGTACGACAAGCCGCTGGCGAACCCGGATGGTGGCCTCCCTGGTCTTCTCACCAAGCTTGTTGAGGAGCTGGGAACATCTCTGTTGTGCTGGGCTCCATGGTGGAAGGGGAGTGCCGCACGCTCTTCACTGCGGCCGTGAAGCGCGTCTATAGCCATCTTCATCTCATGTACCCCAGTCTGGATCTTGGCACCCTGCTGGAGCCGATGGCGCCCGAGGCCCGGGTCGCAGCCGCTGAAGCCATGAAGGAGCAGGTGGAGGCCCTGGTGGTGAAGTTCCACTGCGTCGATCCTGAGGCCTTGGCAGCCGTAGCCGGCGGCGAAGATGATAGCGGCACCATCGAGGACGCACACCCCAAGGCGGTTGGTGGCGGCGAGCAGGGCTGAAGGTGGTGCCCATCTTTTATCCTGCAACGTTTAACATGCCTCGTGGAGGCGTAAGAACTCCTGCTTCATTCATGAACATTATGGTTTGTAATAACTTGCTAGGATTCCGTGATTTTCCTTTCTGTGCTCGATTTCCTCCCATTTGCCTTTAGTGTTCTGCGTCGGCAGGGCCCAGCCCGCTCATACTGTAGGATTGAAAGTATGTCTAGAGGGGGGTGATTAGACTACTTGACCAAATAAAAACTTATCCTTTTCCCAATTTTAGTTCTTGGCAGATTTTAGCAACTTTGGACATGTCAAGCAACCTTAACACAATTCAAGCAAGCATGCAAAGAGTATATGAGCAGCGGAAAGTAAAGCATGCAACTTGCAAGAATGTAAAGGGAAGGGTTTGGAGAGTGCAAACGCAATAGGAGACACGGATGTTTTTGTCGTGGTTCCGATAGGTGGTGCTATCGTACATCCACGTTGATGGAGACTTCAACCCACGAAGGGTAACGGCTGCGCGAGTCCACGGAGGGCTCCACCCATGAAGGGTCCATGAAGAAGCAACCTTGTCTATCCCACCATGGTCGTCACCCACGAAGGACTTGCCTCACTAGCGGTAGATCTTCACGAAGTGGGCGATCTCCTTGCCCTTACAAACTCCTTGGTTCAACTCCACAATCTTGTCAGAGGCTCCCAAGTGACACCTAGCCAATCTAGGAGACACCACTCTCCAAGAAGTAACAAATGGTGTGTTGATGATGAACTCCTTGCTCTTGTGCTTCAAATGATAGTCTCCCCAACACTCAATTCTCTCTCACAGGATTTGGATTTGGTGGAAAGGATATTTGAGTGGAAAGCAACTTGGGGAAGGCTAGAGATCAAGATTCATATGGTAGGAATGGAATATCTTGGCCTCAACACAAGTGTAGGTGGTTCTCTCTCAGAAAATGTAATTTGTAAGTGTAGGTTCATTCCGATGGCTCTCTCCACAAATGAAGAGGAGGTGGAGGCGTATATATAGCCTCCACACAAAATCTAACCGTTACACACAACTTGCCAATCTCGGTGGGACCGAATTGAGAAACTCGCTCGGACCGATTCAGCAAATCTAGTGACCGTTAGGATTTTCTATGGGACCGACATGCAACTCGGTAGGACCGATATGGTTAGGGTTAGGGCATAACATAATCTCGGTGAGACCGATTACACAAAATCGGTGAGACCGATTTTGGTAATAAGCTAACCAGAGAGTTGGGGTAAACTCGGTGGGACCGATTCGCTCATTTCGGTGAGACCGAAATGTTACGAAAGAGAAACAGAGAGTTTACATTGCAATCTTGGTGGGACCGATCGCTCATCTCGGTGGGACCGAAACGTTACGAAGGGAAACATAGAGATTACAATCCCATCTCGGTGAGACCGAGATCCCTATCGGTGAGACCGATTTGCCTAGGGTTTGTGGCAGTGGCTATGACATCTGAACTCGATGGCGCCGGATAGGAAGAATCGGTGGGGCCGAGTTTGACTTTTGGTTTAGGTCATATGTGGATGTGAGAAAGTAGTTGAGGGCTTTGGAGCGTATCACTAAGCATTTTGAGCAAGAACCTCATTAAGCAACACCTCAACCCTCCTTGATAGTATTGGCTTTTCCTGTAGACTCAATGTGATCTTGGATCACTAAAATAGAAAATGTAGAGTCTTGAACTTTGAGCTTGAGCCAATCCTTTTGTCCTTAGCATTTTGAGGGGTCCACTTTTCTCATCCATGCCATGTCAATCATTGAGCTTTCCTGAAATATTTATCTTGAAATAGCATTAGCTCAATGAGCTATATGTTGTTAGGAATTACCAAAACCACCTAGGGATAGTTGCACTTTCAATCTCCCCCTTTTTGGTAATTGATGACAACATATAGATCAAAGCTTCGACAAATGATAATAAGAGTGAAAAACATTGTCGCTTTGAGAAGTATGTAAAAAGCAAGAGCTCCCCCTAATTTGTGCATAATTTAAGATTTGCTTTGGACTACAAATGCACAATGAGTTAGGATCATGGGTTACTCTTCCATGTCACGTACATCTTGGTGGAGCGCTCAAAATGGTAATAATTAAATACATGGACTCATCACCAAGCAAAATGAATGATCATATAGAGATATAAAAGGATAATGTCATCCAACAAGCATTAAGGTAGCATATGATCAAACACATGATCATCCAAGTATCTCACAAAAGGTATAGAGTATCTCAAACAAGCAAATAACAAAGTTCAACCACCAAAAACAAGAGAGAACAAAAAGCAACACTCTCTCTCGAAGCCTATGATCTATACATTTTCTCCCCCTTTGTCAACAGGTTACCAAAAAGTTCATATAAAATGCATAGTGCTAGACTGGCTCTCAGGCTTGGTCTTCAGGTGGTGGTGTAGAAAAACTCCAAGGACGAAGGCATCAGTTGAGGTTGATGAATCTGATGGAGTGGCTACTAGAGCTGGTGGCACTGAAGCTGTTGCTGGTGCAAACGAAGTTGCTCTGGTGTCTGTAACTGGCACTACAGCAGATCTCTGACTTCTAGGCACTCTAGCAAATGCTTCTGTGGTAGACTTGCCCTTTTTCTCTTGCACTTCATCCTGAAGTTGCTCAACAACTGACTGTATCTCAGTGACCTTCACATCTAAATCACAGAACTTCTGCTCTATGATCCTCTTCAAGCTCTCCTGGTTTTGAGTCAGGGTGATCAATCCCTTCCCAATCCTCAGAGTGGAGGCAATCAAGTAGCCAAGCTAATCTTGCTTGCTCTTCAGGAAAATCTGAGATGCCTCTTCAGTAGTTGGCATCTTTGCAGCCTTCTCAGCCCTTGCCTTCTCCTTCTTCTCTTGTGCTTGCACAGAAGATGGTTCATTTTCATCCATCACAATAGTGTTGTCCTCAAAGTCTGGGTAGATGGGCATGTGTTCCTTGTCCAAGAGATATGTGCCAGTGCCCATCTTGGAGTTGATTAGCTCCTGGGTCTGTGGGGCATACCCACAACTTCTCTTCTGATCTGCAGCTGTCCTCTTGATAGTTTCCACAATTAGGCTCATGACTTTGAACTTTTGAGGCACATCAAATATGTGAAGCAGGTTAATTGCATGGCCTCTGATCATCTTGTGATCACCTGACTTTGGCAATATAGTATGCCTGAGGATCCAGTTGATTGTTGGCAAACCTAACAAAAGGTAATGTACTGATCCAAATTTGTGTATCTCAAGAGCAGCATCTGGGATCTCTCTGTACATATGTGCCATGGAGTTGTGATCCTTCTTCTTCTTGGAATAGGCATCCAAGTCATCCTCATTCTCCTTAGGAGCATTGATCAATTTTGCCGATTCTTCAACTATTGATTGGTACCTAGTACCTTTAGATATCCAGACAATCCTTCCATCTGGGTAGAAATGAGTTGTGGAGTAGAACTGCATAATAAGCTCATCATTCCACTTTGTGAGCTTCTGCCCAACAAAGTTCTCTACTCCACAAGACTTGAAACTATCATAGACTCCAGGATAGTGTTCTTCATTTTCCCTGATGTACTTCCAGTCCACCCATCTCATATCACATACTATAGGCTTCTTGTCGAGCAGCACTGTCTCATAGAAGTCCTGTTGTTCCTTTGTATGGAACCTGTAGTCCACATCAGTTCTTCTCCTGACTGCATAGGGATCAGTCAATCTCCACTGTCTGAGTCCTGCATCCTTGTAACGCCCCGGATACAACTTTCCATATTCGTAACTCCTACTCTTGCCTTTTTCGGAGATGTGATATGATATTTCCTCCGTGGTTGGGTTTTGTCTGTTGTTTTGCTTTTTGTTCTTGTTATGCATCTCGTCTCATGTCTTCATCTGCATTTCATCTGCATGTTCTTCAAAACTTGCATCCGTTCTGGTTCCGTCGGTTCTCTCCGTTGTCCGTTCTGAGCCCGACCACACTCGCACGCGCCCGCGGCACCTCCAAAATATTATTTTATAAGTGGCATAAAAATGTTCTCGGAATGGGATGCAACTTGTCGTGCGGTCTTATTATAGTGTAGACAGACCGACTGCCAAATTTCATCGCATTCGGAGTCCGTTTGATAGCCCAACCGTCATCCGTAGCGGCACCATTGCCGGTTTAATCGTCGGACGTTTCTGTCTCCGAAACTACCGCCGGGCCTCTCTTTCTCTCCTCTTCTCTCAGCCCAACCCCTCTTCACAGCCCTCCTGCAGCCCACCTAAACCCCCCCTCCGTTCCTAATCGTCGGATGGTGATCCGAGGCTCCGAAACCCCTCCAAAAACCCCTAAACCCTAGCTTTTACCCTATATATAGACCCCCTCATGCCATTTTGGGCATCTCCTAGCCCTTCCCCTACCTCCTAGCCCCTCCTCCTCAGATTTTGCGCCGACCGAACCCAGCCCCGTCACATGTCGCTGCCACTTGGCCTCCTCCCGCGCCGCCACCTCGCCGCCCAGATGCGCCCGCGGCCAACCCGGACGCGCCACGTCGCCCCAACCAGCATCCATCGCCGCGGCCTGTGAAGCCCACGGGGAGACCGCCCCGGGCCGCGACCGGGCCCAACCCCGTGCACCCCATGCGCCCCTCACCTGCTCGCCCGCTTCCCCTCATCGTCCCCTCGTCCTTGCGCTCCGGCCACCAGGGGCCTCGCCGGAGCAGGAGCGCCCGACCCCACCGCCTTGCAGCCTCGTCGCCGGCGACCCTCAGGCCAGCCCCATCGCGCCTCCCTCACCCCTTTTCCCTTCCTGCCTTTCCCTCTCTCACCCGCGGCCATGGCTGCTCTCTTTCTCGCAGAACCCCCGCCGCCGCCGCCATGGACTGTCGCCCCGCCCGTGAAGCTCCTCCCCCGCTGGATCCGGTGCCCGGAGGCCCGATCCACCGGTTCCCGGCCTCCCTTTCCGCCGCCTTGCCTGGATCAGGCGGATCCGGCGAGGTCAACTGCCGCCGCCGCCACGAACAAACTCGGGATCGAGCAGAGCAGCTCGCCCGACCCCTCGCGCGCCCGTTGACCGGCCCGTTCTTGCATGGGCCTTCCCCACCGACCGGCCCAGCAGCGCCCTTCGCAGGCCTCAAGGCCCAGCCGCATCGCCCCCAGGCCCAGTGTTGCCTGCCCGGCCTCCTCCTCACCGTCTGGACTAAGCCCATGGTGAGCAGTTCCCCTAGCCCTCTCCTGTGCACTTTTGGGCTGACCAGTTTCGGCCCATGTAGTTTTTTTTCCATGCGCGGTGATTTTTTTCTTTTATCCAGAGACTGCCTGTTTTACAGAAAACCCCCTAAGCATCATGCATTTAATATCTCTCAAACTGTGCATCGGATTAAAATAATTTATATATGTAAAATGCTCAGAAAATTGTGTAGATTAATAATATGCCATTTTCATCTATGTTAAAAATGTTTAACTTGCTGTTTATTTAAATTTGCTAATATGCCATGCTAAAATGCTTTAATTCATAACTAAATAACCGTAGCTCGGTTTTAAATAAACTTTATATGTAAATGGGGTGGAAAAATGCATAGATTAACTTGTTGTACTTTATTTTGCTGTTTAACAAACTTAAAATATGGTTTAGGACAGAACAGTACAAAATTCATTTTATGCACATGGGGATTTTCCGAAATTGTTGTTTGTTATTTCCAGCCTCATTTAAACTTGCCTAAATAGTTAGTTTCCATATGCTTCACCTCTTGCCATGTTTAGCAACATATAATATTGTTGGGTACATAACCGAGATCAAACTAAATAATTGCATGTGGTGTTTTGTCAATATGCAACTCGTTGCATATTGAGCTCCACTTAATTTGTAGTATTGTGTGCTGCAGGTTGCCATGCCATGCCTCTTTAAACCGGACATGCATCATACTTGATTGTGCATCTTGCCATGATTATGCTTGTGTGTTTACCATGTTGTTTGTTTCTTTCCGGTGTTGCTTCTTAGTTTCGGTAATGTTGCGATTGTGAGGATTCGTTCGACTGCTCCTGTTCGTCTTCTTCATGGACTCGTTCTTCTTCCGAGCGGGATTTCAAGCAAGATGACCTCTACCCTGGATCTCATACTATCATTGCTATGCTAGTTGCTTCGTTCTATCGCTATGCTGCGTTACCTATCTGTTGCTCTTCAAGCCATCCCATATTGCCATGAACCTCTAACCTTTGACACCTTTCCTATGCAAACCGTTGTTTGGCTATGTTACCGCTTTGCTCAGCCCCTCTTATAGCGTTGCTAGTTGCAGGTGAAGTTGAAGATTTCTCCATGGTGGACAGGATTTTGGTTAGGATATCACAATATCTCTTATATTATTATTGCATCTATATACTTGGTAAAGGGTGGAAGAATCAGCCTTTTGCCTAGTGTTTTGTTCCACTCTTGCCGCCCTAGTTTCCGTCATACCAGTGTTATGTTCTCGGATTTTGCGTTCCTTACGCGGTCGGGTGATTTATGGGACCCCCTTGACTGTTCGCTTTGAATAAAACTCCTCCAGCAAGGCCCAACCTTGGTTTTACCATTTGCCTCACCACCACCTACCCTTCCCCTTAGGTCGGCCAACCCAAGGGTCATCTTTATTTTAGCCCCCCCCCCCCGGGCCAGTGCTTGTCTAAGTGTTGGTCCGAACCGAGTAGACTGCGGGGCCCCCTCGGGGAAACTCGAGGTTTGGTTTTACTCGTAGGATGTCTCATCCGGTGTTGCCCTGAGAACGAGATATGTGCAGCTCCTATCGGGATTGTCGGCGCATCGGGCGGCTTTGCTGGTCTTGTTTTACCATTGTCGAAATGTCTTGTAAACCGGGATTCTGAGTCTGATCGGGTCTTCCTGGGAGAAGGTCTATTCCTTTGTTGATCGCGAGAGCTTGTCATGGGCTAAGTTGGGACACCCCTGCAGGGTATAATCTTTCGAAAGCCGTGCCTGCGGTTATAGGCAGATGGGAATTTGTTAATGTCCGGTTGTAGATAACTTGACACCAGATCCGAAATAAAATGCATCAACCGCGTGTGTAGCCGTGATGGTCTCTTCTCGGTGGAGTCCAGGAAGTGAACACGGTTTCTGGGTTATGTTTGACGTAAGTAGGAGTTCAGGATCACTTCTTGATCATTGCTAGCTTCACGACCGTTCCTTTTGCTCTCTTCTCGCTCTTATTTGCGCATGTTAGCCACCATATCATGCTTAGTCGCAGTTGCAGCCTCACCACTTTACCCCTTCCTTTCCCTTTAAGCTTTGCTAGTCTTGATACCCATGGTAATGGGATTGCTGAGTCCTCGTGGCTCACAAATTACTACAACAACAGTTGCAGGTACAGGTTGTGCGATGATCATGACGCGAGAGCGAAGCTTGCTTGCGTTGAGTTCTTCTTCCGTTTCTTCGATCAGGGGATAGGTTCCAGGTCGGCAGCCTGGGCTAGCAGGGTGGATGTCGTTTGAGTTTCTGTTTGTGTTTCATCCGTAGTCGGATGTTGATCTTATGTATGATGATGTTGTATTCGTGTGGCATTGTATGCCTTATGTATGTATCCCCATCTATTATGTAATGTTGATGTAATGATGTCCACCTTGTAAAAGCGTTTCAATATGCGGGTCTATCCTTGGTGGGACCTTCGAGTTCCTTTTGGATAGGGTCGCATATTGGGCGTGACAAGTTGGTAATCAGAGCCTCGACCGACCCTAGGAGCCCCCTTGATTGTTGGCCATTGTTGAGTCTAGAAGAAAACTATTTTGAGTCTTAGGATTATATATATCGGAGAGTAGGAATTCTTTTTACTCCTCAGTCCCTTCGTCGCTCTGGTGAGGTCTCCTGTCGTAGATGTTTTGACTTTCCTCTCCTCAAATTTCACTCAAATTTTTTTTAGGATCACGCGGGTATCTTGGAATCGTTCCGATGGTTTTGTGACGAGAACATTGTTCTTGGTGCCTCCTGTCTATTTATGTGGCTTTGACCCGGGGAGTCGAGCTCTGAGGTGTTGTCATCACAATTTTATCGTTGCAGTTCTGGAATACCTGAGATTTGCCGACATCGAAAATCTCTTTTATGCAGTTGTTGGTGAGATAACCCCGATAACCCAGTACCGGGGCGAGCTCGGGAGTATTGCCATGGCTCATATAACGGATGCTTTTCAAAGGTTGAGGTACACGATTTCCAGAGTTTTCTTGGTTATGTGTTGACGGATGGATACAGCTGGATGTAGGGATTGTTAGTTTTGGGTGAGATATATATTGCTTCCCCTGTATCCCAACACCAGATTGCATAACCAGAAAGTTTCGGGAGTTTTATAGGTAGGAATTCAAGTAGCTCCTAGAATATCTTTTCGACAGATGCATGATATGAGATTGGGGTTTGACGTCTAGTGGTCCACCTTTCCACGGTCGTTTTTACAGTGGTCTCGTTGTGTCTTAAAGAACCCTTGGCTATGCTGGTTCGGGGACACTTCGTATGTCATGTGCACTGCCTTGTACATGATGGTGTTGTACACTCGAGCCTGTGTGGGCCCCACCACGAAAACTTCGGATGAAATCTCTATCATATGTTTGTTCCGGCTAATTCTGCAAGCCAAATCCTTTGTTTTGTTTTATTTGTGGTATTCGAGTTGCTTCGAAGTCAAATGTTGAATCCATACCTTTCCTAAAGGGTGTTCTCATATTGCTTTGTGAATACTAATCCTTTTTGATCATTGAGGTTGTCATGTTAATCCTTTTCCAACCGGTGCGCTTCTCTTCGAGATGATCCCATCATTCTCCCCATCCGCAAGATCAATTCTAAGTTTTCTCAACGGTGTTTGTTTCATCCGTCCCAAGTTGTCTTTGTTTTCCCGCCCTCCCACCCTTTTTCTTTAAGGACTCGGATTTGTTAATCAAGTATCCATTTATTCATGTGAAGTCACTTCACTCTTTTCAATCAATGTTTTGATCCGGTGATCCCTCGTGAAGATGCTCACGAGCTTCAAGTTTATTATTCTTCGTCTTTTTTCTTCTCCGGTGGATTTAATTCAAGCTTTCGGTGTTGATCATATCCCTTTCCTCGTTTCAAATGTTTTTCCACGTCAGTGCACCTCTTAATTGTTCACCTCTCTCTATTCTTATCTGGAGTACTCAAGATATCTCAGAAGACTTGTGTTTCCATTCTCAATCCGTTCAAGATATTTCGAGGTTGTTATCTCATTCAAGCTATTTAATTCTACCGGTGCAATCCCCCCTTTCAATCAATTGTTCAACGGTGTTTTCTTTTGAGTGGGCCCTAACCCACAGGTCTTTTCCCAGGATCTTACCTGACTCTTCTAATTATTCCGGAGCTATTCCAAATTCTTTTCAAAGTTTGATGTAAGAATGGGTTATCATCAATCATATGTCTTTCTCCAAGATCTTTCAAATTATTTTCATCGTTGGTTCAACCTTTCTAATTTTCATCCCGGAGTATCTCAACAATTCATGGTGGTGTTTCTTGCTGTCATTCTCGAATTTTGAAGTCCGAAGAAGATTTCCTCTTAAATCCTTACCCGTTCTTCCAAAGATGCGTAGTTCAAGCTTGATGCCATCCTCTCATAATTGTTTTCGATTGTGAGAAATTTTTTTCATCCATCCGGAGCAATTCAAGAGTCTTTTCAGATTGCTTCTCCGTAGCCCATCATCTCAGAATTATTCATTCAAGCTTTCAGCTCTCGTTCTCCAAATCATACCAGTGGATCATTCAAGTATTCTCTAATCAGCTCGTGATCTCTTCGTTCTCTTGTATCAAATGCCCTCAAGTATCTTCATTCGTTCTCTAATTCTTCCCGGTGTTTCTTTACCTTTACTTCGTTCATTTTCAATTCTTACGGTGGTTTGTTCAAGATTTCACTTCCTTCATTATCATATCAATTCATTCATTGTTAACAAATCCAACTGGTGGTCGTTCAAGACCTTCTCAAGTTTGCTCTATATCTCTCTTAATCCTTTCTATGAGAATAAGTAGTATGCCAAATCCATTCCTTTTCATCAATTTAATTTGGTGAAGGATAAGCATACAATAAATCTTATTCTTATTTCCTCGAGGTGATTCAATTCTTTTATTTCCGGAGTTCCAAGTTTTCTTGGTTATATCATCGCAAAGCTCCATCCAAATCATCGCAAGGCTTCACCTTGTGTTTTAAACTTCTCTTTCTTTCTATCATCCTTTTATTACCGGAGTTCTTCATGGAAGATCTACATGATGGTTCACCAAGGATTCTTTTCATTCTTCAATTGTTCTTCAAGATTTCTCTCGAAGTTATGATCTGCTAAGCTATACTCTAAAATAAACATGGTGCCCAACACATGTTTTGTTTTGAGGAGTTCAAGCATTCTTCATCTTGCATCCGAAGTGCAATTCCTTCTACAATATCTTTTGAGGTGGTGTTATGCCACTCTTGACAATTTCATTCATGTTTCATGATTCATATGTTCTCAAGAATGAGGTATTTTAAATCCATCAATCCCTCCATTGGAGTTATCTTGTGTCATATTTCACCTAAAGCCTTCCATTGGGAATGTTGCTATTTCTGGTGCTTATCAATGATCCAAGTTATCTCTTTATCATCTTTGTGGAAGAAGTGTTCATCTCTTTGTTGATCTCAAGCAAGCAATTGTTTTTCGTTAGTGGCAGAATTTCACCTCAAGTGTTGAGATGTTTCCATAAGCCCACTACAAGCTTATTCTTTTCGTTGTTGGTTTTCCAACAACTCTGTTATAACCTTCTTGGAAGGGTGCTTTCCTAGTTCATTTGTGGCAGAAATTGTCATTTTCTTCTCCGCCCCTTTATCCCAACAATCTAGCTTCTATTCTTTCGTTCCGGAGGCATTGTGATGTTGCTCTTTTCACTCATCATCTTTCTTTGGCAAGATCATGTTCTTCTCCTTGCTTCTCCATTTAACCGGAGTGTTGTGTCATCTCTTCAAGCTCTTTCATCTTATCAAGTTTTGCTTCTCTTTTCAACCGGAGTGCTGTCTGAAATCTTTCTTACCCCTTGTGCCATTTTTTTCAATAGTTCCGGAGGCAATGTGTTGTCGATTTCATCAAGTATTCTCTCATCTTGTCAAGTTCATGTTCTATTCCTTCCATGTTCAACCGGAGTGCTGCCCGAATTCTTCCTCTCTCATCTTGTTGTAACCGGAGTGGTTTTGAACCCTATCTTGTCAATTAAACTCTTGATTCATGTCTTTGCAACCTTCAAGCTATCATAATGTTCCTTGTTCCTCTTTTCTAACGGATTGTTTGCAATCTCGTTCATCTCTAATTGCTCAACCTCTCAAGGTTCGTGATTTCACTCATTTGTCGAAGAAGCAACTTAGTTTTACCTCTTCTCTTCCTTTCTGTTTTCCCTCCGGTGCCATCCTAGATCTCGGGACGAGATCCTCTCGTAGTGGTGGAGTGTTGTAACGCCCCGGATACAACTTTCCATATTCGTAACTCCTACTCTTGCCTTTTCCGGAGATGCGATATGATATTTCCTCCGTGGTTGGGTTTTGTCTGTTGTTTTGCTTTTTTTCTTGTTATGCATCTCATCTCATGTCTTCATCTGCATTTCATCTGCATGTTTTTCAAAACTTGCATCCATTCTGGTTCCGCCGGTTCTCTCCGTTGTCCGTTCTGAGCCCGACCACACTCGCACGCGCCCGCGGCACCTCCGAAATATTATTTTATAAGTGGCATAAAAATGTTCTCGGAATGGGATGCAACTTGTCGTGCGGTCTTATTATAGTGTACACAGACCGCCTGCCAAATTTCATCGCATTCGGAGTCCGTTTGATAGCCCAACCGTCATCCGTAGCGGCACCATTGCCGGTTTAATCGTCGGACGTTTCGGTCTCTGAAACTACCGCCGGGCCTCTCTTTCTCTCCTCTTCTCTCAGCCCAACCCCTCTTCACAGCCCTCCTGCAGCCCACCTAAACTCCCCCTCCGTTCCTGATCGTCGGATGGTGATCCGAGGCTCCAAAACCCCCTAAACCCTAGCTTTTACCCTATATATAGACCCCCTCATACCATTTTGGGCGTCTCCTAGCCCTTCCCCTACCTCCTAGCCCCTCCTCCTCAGATTTCGCGCCGACCAAACCCAGCCCCGCCACTTGTCGCTGCCACTTGGCCTCCTCCCGCGCCGCCACCTTGCTGCCCAGACGCGCCCGCGGCCAACCCGGACGCGCCACGTCGCCCCAACCAGCATCCACTGCCGCGGCCCGCGAAGCCCACGGGGAGACCGCCCCGGGCCGCGACCGGGCCCAACCCCATGCACCCCGTGCGCCCCTCGCCCGCTCGCCCGCTTCCCCTCGTCGTCCCCTCGTCCTTGCGCTCCGGCCACCAGGGGCCTCGCCGGAGCAGGAGCGCCCGACCCCGCCACCTTGCAGCCTCGTCGCTAGCGACCCTCAGGCCAGCCCCATCGCGCCTCCCTCACCCCTTTTCCCTTCCTGCCTTTCCCTCTCTCACCCGCAGACATGGCTGCTCTCTTTCTCGCAGAACCCCTGCCGCCGCCATGGAGTGCCGCCCCGCCCGTGAAGCTCCTCCCCCGCTGGATCCGGTGCCCGGAGGCCCGATACACCGGTTCCCGGCCTCCCTTGCCGCCGCCTTGCCCGGATCAGGCGGATCCGGCGAGGTCAACTCCCGATGCCGCCACGAACGAACTCGGGATCGAGCAGAGCAGCTCGCCCGACCCCTCGCGCGCCCATTGACCGGCCCATTCTTGCGTGGGCCTTTCCCGTCGGCCGGCCCAGCAGCGCCCTTCGCAGGCCTCAAGGCCCAGCCGCATCGCCCCCAGGCCCAGTGTTGCCTGCCCGGCCTCCTCCTCACCGTCTGGGCTAAGCCCATGGTGACCAGTTCCCCCAGCCCTCTCCTGTGCACTTTTGGGCTGACCAGTTTCGGCCCATGTAGTTTTTTTCCATGCGCGGTGATTTTTTTCTTTTATCCAGAGACTGCCTGTTTTACAGAAAACCCCGTAAGCATCATGCATTTAATTTCTCTCAAACTGTGCATCGGATTAAAATAATTTATATATGTAAAATGCTCAGAAAATTGTGTAGATTAATAATATGCCATTTTCATCTATGTTAAAAATGTTTAACTTGTTGTTTATTTAAATTTGCTAATATGCCATGCTAAAATGCTTTAATTCATAACTAAATAACCGTAGCTCGGTTTTAAATAAACTTTATATGTAAATGGGGTGGAAAAATGCATAGATTAACTTGTTGTACTTTATTTTGTTGTTTAACAAACTTAAAATATGGTTTACGACAGAACAATACCAAATTCATTTTATGCACGTGGGGATTTTCCGGAATTGTTGTTTGTTATTTCCGGCCTCATTTAAACTTGCCTAAATAGTTAGTTTCCATATGCTTCACCTCTTGCCATGTTTAGCAACATATAATATTGTTGGGTACATAACCGAGATCAAACCAAATAATTGCATGTGGTGTTTTGTCAATATGCAACTCATTGCATATTGAGCTCCACTTAATTTGTAGTATTGTGTGTTGCAGGTTGCCATGCCATGCCTCTTTAAACCGGACATGCATCATACTTGATTGTGCATCTTGCCATGATTATGCTTGTGTGTTTACCATGTTGTTTGTTTCTTTTCGGTGTTGCTTCTTAGTTCCGGTAATGTTGCGATTGTGAGGATTCGTTCGACTGCTCCCGATCGTCTTCTTCGTGGACTCGTTCTTCTTCCTAGCAGGATTTCAGGCAAGATGATCTCTACCCTGGATCTCACTACTATCATTGCTATGCTAGTTGCTTCGTTCTATCGCTATGCTGCGTTACCTATCTGTTGCTCTTCAAGCCATCCCATATTGCCATGAACCTCTAACCTTTGACACCTTTCCTATGCAAACCGTTGTTTGGCTATGTTACCGCTTTGCTCAGCCCCTCTTATAGCGTTGCTAGTTGCAGGTGAAGTTGAAGATTTCTCCATGGTGGACAGGATTTTGGTTGGGATATCACAATATCTCTTATATTATTATTGCATCTATATACTTGGTAAGGGGTGGAAGACTCGGCCTTTTGCCTAGTGTTTTGTTCCACTCTTGTCGCCCTAGTTTCCGTCATACCGGTGTTATGTTCCCGGATTTTGCGTTCCTTACGCGGTCGGGTGATTTATGGGACCCCCTTGATAGTTCGCTTTGAATAAAACTCCTCCAGCAAGGCCCAACCTTGGTTCTACCATTTGCCTCACCACCACCTACCCTTTCCCTTGGGTCGGCCAACCCAAGGGTCATCTTTATTTTAGCCCCCCCCCCCCCGGGCCAGTGCTTGTCTAAGTGTTGGTCCGAACCGAGTAGACTGCGGGGCCCCCTCGGGGAAACTCGAGGTTTGGTTTTACTCGTAGGATGTCTCATCCGGTGTTGCCCTGAGAACGAGATATGTGCAGCTCCTATCGGGATTGTTGGC
>NC_041387.1:411568280-411635218 GCF_002162155.2 Triticum dicoccoides
TGTGCTTCCTCTCGATAGTTCCCGTTTCGTTGCGATCGTGAGGATTCGTTCGTCTACGCTTGGTTCCTCTTCGTGGCTTCATCCGTCCGTCTTCTTCATGGACTCGTTCTTCTTCCTAGTGGGATTTCAGGCAAGATGACCGCTACCCTGGATCTCACTACTATCATTGCTATGCTAGTTGCTTCATTCTATCGCTATGCTACGCTACCTATCATTTACTCTTCAAGCCTCCCAGATTGCCATGAACCTCTAACCTTTGACACCCTTCCAAGCAAACCGTTGCTTGGCTATGTTACCGCTTTGCTCAACCCCTCTTATAGCATTGCTAGTTGTAGGTGAAGTTGAATATTGCTCCATGGTGGACAGGATTTTGGTTGGGATATCACAATATCTCTTATATTATTAATGCATCTATATACTTGGTAAAGGGTGGAAGACTCGGCCTTATGCCTGGTGTTTTGTTCCACTCTTGCCGCCCTAGTTTCTGTCATACCCGTGTTATGTTCCCGGATTTTGCGTTCCTTATGTGGTTGGGTGATTTATGGGACCCCCTTGACAGTTCACTTTGAATAAAACTCCTCCAGCAAGGCCCAACATTGGTTTTACCATTTGCCTCACCACCACCTACTTTTCCCTTGGGAGTCGCTCTCTCGAGGGTCATCTTTATTTTAGCCCCCCCGGGCCAGTTCTTGTCTAAGTGTTGGTCCGAACCGAGTAGACTGCGGGGCCCCCTCGGGGAAACTCGAGGTTTGGTTTTACTCGTAGGATGTCTCATCCGGTGTTGCCCTGAGAACGAGATATGTGCAGCTCCTATCGGGATTGTTGGCGCATCGGGCGGCTTTGCTGGTCTTGTTTTACCATTGTCGAAATGTCTTGTAAACCGGGATTCTGAGTCTGATCGGGTCTTCCTGGGAGAAGGTCTATTCCTTCGTTGATCGTGAGAGCTTGTCATGGGCTAAGTTGGGACACCCCTGCAGGGTATAATCTTTCAAAAGCCGTGCCTACGGTTATAGGCAGATGGGAATTTGTTAATGTCCGATTGTAGATAAGTTGACACCAGATCTGAAATAAAATGCATCAACCGCGTGTGTAGCCGTGATGGTCTCTTCTCGGCGGAGTCCAGGAAGTGAACACGGTTTCTGGGTTATGTTTGACGTAAGTAGGAGTTCAGGATCACTTCTTGATCATTCCTAGCTTCACGACCGTTCCTTTTGCTCTCTTCTCGCTCTTATTTGCGCATGTTAGCCACCATATCATGCTTAGTCGCAGCTGCAGCCTCACCACTTTACCCCTTCCTTTCCCTTTAAGCTTTGCTAGTCTTGATACCCATGGTAATGGGATTGCTAAGTCCTCGTGGCTCACAGATTACTACAACAACAGTTGCAGGTACAGGTTGTGCGATGATCATGACGCGGGAGCGAAGCTTGCTTGCGTTGAGTTCTTCTTCTGTTTCTTCGATCAGGGGATAGGTTCCAGGTCGGCAGCCTGGGCTAGCAGGGTGGATGTCGTTTGAGTTTCTTTTGTGTTTCATCCGTAGTCGGATGTTGATCTTATGTATGATGATGTTGTATTCGTGTGGCATTGTATGCCTTATGTATGTATCCCCATCTATTATGTAATGTTGATGTAATGATGTCCACCTTGCAAAAGCGTTTCAATATGAGGGTCTATCCTTGGTGGGACCTTCGAGTTCCTTTTGGATAGGGTCGCATATTGGGCGTGACAATCCTTCCTGAGATTCATGTCCTCAGCTACTGGATGAGCATCATTGTGATCTGGAATTTTGGGCTTCAACTTCCTCAAGACATGTGACTCATAATCTTCTTCTTCTTCTATAGTAGCTCGGGCACTAGGGCCTTGTTCTTCTCTCCAGCAGGAATATTCCTTGTATTCCTCTTGGGTGCAGCTTTGGGCTTTTTGTGCAGCTGCCTTGGGAGCTTCTTTGGGCTTTGATGGAGCAGCCCCTGATCTTATAGCATCTCCAATAAGCTTTTGAGCTTTAGGTGTTGGTGCAGCAACCTCTTCCTCTTCTTCCTCATAGAGGGTTTTCCAACTACTCTGGCCATAGTCTTCTTAGCTCTTTCTTTCCTTTTCTTCTCAGCCACTTCTTGCTCTTTGGGTTCAGATCCCAAAGTCTCTTGAGTTGAGGCTCTGGCTTTAGACATGGGAATTCTTCTCGCAGGTGCTTTGGTCCTCATACCAGGCTTAGTGGCAGCAGTTGTGCCATATTCCTTCTTCAGCACCTTCTTCTTTGAGGTGGCCTCATCCTCAACAGCCACATAGTCCTCATCCTCAGAATCTGAGGTTCTCTTCTTTCTGGCCGTGGTGGCTGCCTTTGGCAAGTTGTTGGGTGTGCTCCTGCTGCCATCATCATAGCTGCTAGACTAGTGCCCTCACTCATGTGAACTTGCTCCTCAGACTTGTTCTGACTGTCACTCTGATCTGACATGATGCAAACACTGACACTAGACCCTGTGAATAGATATAGATGAGATAGATGGGATGAGCATCACAAAGTACATAGGTTTTTGCAAAAGAATGAGACACAAACTTAGTTTTAGTTTTTCACAGAAAGCATTTCGGATCTACCAATTTGAAAACTCGGTGATACCGAAGTAGCTTTTGGAACCTAAACTAGTGAACTCGGTCAGACCGAGTCACAGTTCGGTGGCACCGAGACTGCTAGGGTTTCACAAAGTCCTGAACTCGGTCACACTAATTTGCAATTCTCAGTCAGACCGAGAATCACATGTGCAATGGCCTTAGCCAAATCGGTGGAACCGATTTCTACAACTCGGTTGGTCCGAGATGATTTTAGCGGAAACCAAACCCTAAATTTTCAATCCACAACTAAACTACGGAGTGATTTTGCTGGATAGAGTGATCTCAATCATGGCAAGATACATGGCAAAACAATGTGCTAGGAATCGGAGTGAGATTAGCACAAGGATCAAGTCCATAGCCTAAGTGCAGCGATGAACCTGCTACGACGGCAACGGTGGAGACAATTCCCGTTGACGGCGGCAGAGACCAATGGCGGGAGGCAGCTGGTGACGAGGAGGACGATCCAGAGACCCAGGGAGGCAGAGCAGGCTAAGTGCGGGCGAAAGGGTTCAGAGAAATTTTCAAATTTTGGCCCGGGGATAATATAGCCTGACCCTGTCAGTATGACCGAGTGGAACAACTCGGTGGCACCAAGATGCATAACTGCAAGCAGTTACTGCAACTCGGTGTGACCGAAAAGTTCAAATTGGTTGCACCGAGATTGAAAACCTAGATCGACTTAGTGATCTCGGTATGACCGAAATGGATGAATCGGTTAGACCGAAATGCACAAAGAAGTTTTGGAAGTTTAAGTCTATGACGAATCGGGGAATCCAAGTGCTCCTCACACAGAGTGGTTCGAATCTGACTTGATCAAACTTTGTGATGTAGCATGAATAGAGTTTGAGACAAGAAAAGCATAGATAGCTAGAGAAGGTTCTTAGGCATTCTTGTCCATCCACTTGGCAAAAGAAAAGAAGACAATCAAGCAGAACAACAAGTGGATGTCCTTGAATGAGTAAAATATGCAAATGACATGCTCACACAATAAAATGACAAATGAAATATGTGGCAAAGCATGCACAACCATTCTAGCATCTATCAAGCAATTGGCGATGACTAGGTCATCTACATATGAGTATATTGACTTAGGAGTCAAATGAGAACATTTGATCATATGTCATACTCATCTTTAAGCTCAAGTGGGGTTGCCACTTTTACATAATGGATTGTTGTGTTCACCCCATTAGAGTTGCTTTAGCTCAATTCTTAGAGTAAAGCTCCCCCTAGATGTGAGATCCCCCCTAAGAGGGATGAACTAACCTTGGGTTTTGTCGATGATGACTTCATGTAGGTGTTGTAGATGTGGATGCTCAACGTTGATGTAGATCATTTGGAGCAATCCTTTGGAGTGAGTTGCACTTTCAATACCTACACGGGTTAGTCCCACAAGGAACAAACAAGGATATCCATAGACATAGAGTGATGCACACACAAGATTATGTCTATGAAAGCATTAGGTTACCTTGTCCCTTGTCTTACCAACAAGAGGGTTTGTGACTCCATGAACTAGTGCAAGATGTGGAAGTTGATTGCACTTGTTCTTGCCAAAATGATAAGAGTGAAGTATGTTGGCGGAGTCACCCTCAAGAACTCTCTAGTTCTTATTCTTCGGGAACCACACCATCTTGATGGGAATCCTTGGAGTTGTAGTCATACTTGATGAAGTAGAACTTGATGTAGTCTTGGGAACCCGCTTGACCAAGGCCTTAGGAGCTTCTTCAAATGCATCAATCTCCTCTTGAAGCTTATCCTTGCCTTTTTGCTTGTGGTCTTGTGGTAGAAGATCATCTTGAGCTTGTGTCCCTTTTAAAGAAGTAGGATCATACTTCTCTTGTTGAGGAACAAACTTCGTCTTGGGGTATTGATCTTCTTCCCACTCAACTCCATTGGCATTGAACTTTCATTCAAAACCAACACCTTGGTTCTTCCAGTGCCTTCCTTGCTTGCGTACAATTTCCTCGAATTGCTTACTCCCGGCAAGGCTCTTGTAAACACCTTTCTCTATAATTCCCTTCAATAAGCTATTTTCTTGCTCAAGTGTAACTTGGCTAAGAGAATCATTAGTGGAATCAAGAGAACTACTAGAAGCAACAACATTGGATTTAGCATGATTATTGTTACTACTAGAGGAAGAATCTTTCTTGTTCTTGTTACTAGACTTGACTTGAGGCATGTAAGTGGCTAAGAGTAAACCCTTGGCAATGTAAGAAGAACTTTTCTTGCGAAGATCATCATTGATTGCCTTTAAGAACTCATGCTCTTGCTCAAGGTTGAGCTTTTCGAAATGTAACTTCTCATGAGTCCTTAAAAGTTCTCGATGATCTTCTAAGATAGTTTCATGAGCTAACTTAAGAGTGTTTAGTTCTTTAGCTAGGTGCTCAATTTTCTCCTTATCATTGTCATTCGTTTTATCTTGATTAGCATGATTAATTGACGTTTCATCATAGTATTCATCACTAGAGTTGTCAACAAGTAAATCATCATCACCTAACAAGTCATCTTCATCACTATTGAAATCAACATACTCGGGGTGTGATATCTTTGGGCCTTTAGCCATGAAGCATCTTCCAAGTCCTTCATTTGGTGAATCAAATATGTCGTGGGAGTTGGTTGACACAAGTGCTAGACCGGCAACACCTTCATCTTGAGTATATTCGGAGTCGGAGTGATAGCTTCTCTCGGAGTGATGTTCGAAGTCGGAGTCGGATACCCATTCACCAACATGATCTTGATGTCTTTGTTTTGTGTAGCCCTTGATGACTTGTCCTTCCTTTCCGAGTCCTTGCTTCTCCGGGATGTTCTTCGTTCATAACGATCATCTCTACTCCTTCTCTCTCTTGGTGGTGATTCTTCTCTTCTACTTATCCTTTTTGGAGAATCCTCTCTTCTTTTGTAGGGTGTCGTACACTCATTGGAATAGTGTCCGGGTCTTCCACAATTGTAGCAATTACGCTCACGACTAGAAGATCTTTTGTCATTGTAGGACCTTGACTTGGAACTTCTTTCCTTGCTTCTACTCTTGTAGAACTTGTTGAAGTTCTTCACCATTAGGCTCAATTCTTCATTGAAGGTTTGTTTCTCACTTGATGATGTGGGAGCTTCACATGAGGCTTTGTAAGCACCACTTGACTTGTTATGGAGCTCCTCCTTATCCTTGAGTGACATCTCATGAGCAACAATTCTTCCAATGACTTCCGTTGGCTTGAGATCTTTGTAATTGGGCAACATTTGGATCAATGTGCACACGGTATCATATTTTCCGTCCAAAGCTCTTAGGATCTTATTGATGATGAATTTGTTGGTCATCTCTTCACTTCCTAAGCCGGCAATCTCATTTGTGATAAGAGCAAGCCTAGAGTACATTTCAGCGACACCTCCACCATCCTTCATTTTGAACTTGTCAAGCTGACTTTGAAGCACATCCAACTTGGATTCCTTGACAGAGTCGGTACCTTCATGCATATCAATCAAAGTATCCGAAATTTCCTTTGCATTCTCAAGACAGCTGATTTTGTTGAATTCTTCGGGGCACAGTCCGTTGAAGAGGATATCACAAGCTTGAGCGTTGTATTGCAGCATCTTCAACTCTTCCGCGGTAGCTTCACGGTTCGGTTCTCTCCCATCAAAGAATTCACCTTGCAAGCCAATACACAGAATAGCCCAAACGGCGGGGTTATGTCCAAGAATATGCATTTTCATCTTATGCTTCCAACTAGCAAAATTAGTACCATCAAGGTAAGGACCTCTACGGTGGTAATTTCCCTCGCTAGACGCCACACTCTCCTAGGTTGTGAAACCAAGGCTATGACTACCAAAAGCTATGGAAATCAAAGAAAATGGAGACCAAAGCTCTGATACCACTTGTAGGATCGAAAGTATGTCTAGAGGCGGGTGATTAGACTACTTGACCAAATAAAAACTTATCATTTTCCCAATTTTAGTTTTTGGCAGATTTTAGCAACTTTGGACAAGTCAAGCAATCTTAACACAATTCAAGCAAGCATGCAAAGAGTATATGAGCAGCGGAAAGTAAAGCATGCAACTTGCAAGAACGTAAAGGGAAGGGTTTGGAGAATGCAAACGCAATAGGAGACACGGATGTTTTTGTCGTGGTTCCGATAGGTGGTGCCATCGTACATCCACGTTGATGGAGACTTCAACCCACGAAGGGTAACGGCTGCGCGAGTCCACGGAGGACTCCACCCACGAAGGGTCCACGAAGAAGCAACCTTGTCTATCTCACCATGGCCGTCGCCCACGAAGGACTTGCCTCAATAGCGATAGATCTTCACGAAGTAGGCGATCTCCTTGCCTGTACAAACTCCTTGGTTCAACTCCACAATCTTGTCGGAGGCTCCCAAGTGACACCTAGCCAATCTAGGAGACACCACTCTCCAAGAAGTAACAAATGGTGTGTTGATGATGAACTCCTTGCTCTTGTGCTTCAAATGATAGTCTCCCCAACACTCAACTCTCTCTCTCAGGATTTGGATTTGGTGGAAAGGAGATTTGAGTGGAAAGCAACTTGGGGAAGGCTAGAGATCAAGATTCATATGGTAGGAATGGAATATCTTGGCCTCAACACAAGTGTAGGTGGGGCTCTCTTAGAAAATGTAAGTCGGAAGTGTAGGTTCTTTCTGATGGCTCTCTCCACAAATGAAGAGGAGGTGGAGGGGTATATATAGCCTCCACACAAAATCTAACCGTTACACACAACTTGCCAATCTTGGTGGGACCGAATTGAGAAAATCGCTCGGACCGATTCAGCAAATCTAGTGACCGTTAGGATTTTCGGTGGGACCGACATGCAACTCGGTAGGACCGAGATGGTTAGGGTAGGGCATAATGTCATCTCGGTGAGACCGATTACACAAACTCGGTGAGACCGATTTTGGTAGTAATCTAACCAAAGAGTTGGCCAGGTAAACTCAGTGGGACCGATTCGCTCATTTCGGTGAGACCGAAATGTTACGAAAGGGAAATAGAGAGTTTACATTGCAATCTCGGTGGGACCGATCGCTCATCTCGGTGGGACCGAAACATTAGGGAAGGGAAACAGAGAGATTACAATCCCATCTCGGTGAGACCGAGATCCCTATCGGTGAGACCGATTTGCCTAGGGTTTGTGGCAGTGGCTATGACATCTGAACTCGGTGGCGCCGGATAGGAAGAATCGGTGGGGCCGAGTTTGACTTTTGGTTTAGGTCATATGTGGATGTGAGAAAGTAGTTGAGGGCTTTGGAGCGTATCACTAAGCATTTTAAGCAAGAACCTCATTAAGCAACACCTCATCCCTCCTTGATAGTATTGGCTTTTCCTATAGACTCAATGTGATCTTGGATCACTAAAATAGAAAATGTAGAGACTTGAACTTTGAGCTTGAGCCAATCCTTTTGTCCTTAGCATTTTGAGGGGTCCACTTTTCTCATCCATGCCATGCTAATCATTGAGCTTTCCTGAAATATTTATCTTGAAATAGCATTAGCTCAGTGAGCTATATGTTTTTAGGAATTACCAAAACCACCTAGGGATAGTTGCACTTTCACATACCTCAGCCGCCGTTGGTTCGTCCGGATCGCCAAGACAAGACCAAGGGGTGAGGGGCTACGTGACCAGTGAGGCCCCTGGGTCGTGATGCTCAGGGGTCCCCCTTGACATACAAACGGCCTCGTGAAGGAAGTGCGAGCAGCGTCTATTGGGGATATAACTACTAGGTATGACCCGCCTAGGAGGGGGCGGGTCATGCTACGGGCGACCCAAGATGAAGAAGCCCAAGATGTGAATATGGCGGTTCATAAAGCAAGCTTATTGAAGGCCCAAGACCCGGAGGCGACTTAGGGCCCAAACGGATGAGCCGCCATATGTTTAGCTTGTTATGTAAGGCAAGTATTGTTAGAAACTGAGCTGGTCACATTGTGTGAGCCGGTCGGGACTCTGTAAGCCGCCAGGCCTCAACCTGTGTATATAAAGGTGAGACCCGATGGCGGGTTAACTCAAGAAAAAACAGATCGAGAACTAGCTCAAGCATATTCGCTCTCTGGTAATCGAAACCCAAGCAATACAACCTAAAGCAGGAGTAGGCTTTTACCTCGTTGAGAAGGGCCAAACCTGGGTAAAAACTCTCTGTGTCCTTTGTCCTGTTTTAACCCCTTCAAGCTAACCCAGCGGCGATGGCTCCACACCTAAGTCCTATTTCTAGGGCATTTGTCGTGTTAAGTCCATGACAGTTGGTGCGCACCATGGGGCCAGCGCATGGTGGTTTCGAGTTCTTGAAGGGCAACTACGCAGGGATCAAGGGATACGCTGTGGGCCGGATGACTAAGAGTCGTCGCGGCAAGCTCTACACCGACGACGCACATTGGGGCCCCAAGGCCGGCTCGGTCGAATACGGGCACCGGGTCCCCTTCAACGGGATTCATGTCTTCATTGGCAAGGAAGGTGAGTCAGAAGTTGAGCCGAACACCTGCACCGACATCGTCAAGACAGCTCAACGCGCACGACCCGCCAGGATCCAAGCCACCCCGAAGCGTGTCTTTGTTGACTTTACTCAAGGAGTGGATCTTGAGGGAGGATCTGTGTTTGGTGGAGAGACGACTGTCTACTCAGGCGATGAGTCCTCAATCGGCGAGACCAATTCCATGTATCAAGTGCAGGATGACAGGCTTGGGGCTGTTCCGATGGCGATAGTATTCCGGACCCCTATGAGCCGCCAAATCGGGTTGCGTTCTTCATGGCTGGTATACAGCCGGTGCAGAATTCTTCAACTGCAGCAGCAATGATCTTCGGTTCAGCGACTGCTATGGAAGCCGGGGCAGGAGGCCCTGTGCGCCCGCCGGCTCAAGTTTTATCTGAACTGTTGGAGGCTCTGGCAACATTGCTGACGGTGGAGGTAACTGAGGGAGTCCTGGATTAGGGGGTATCCGGACAGCCGGACTATATACATCGTCCGGACTACTGAAGCGTGAAGATACAAGACTCAAGACTTCGGCCCGTGTCCGGATGGGACTCTCCTTTGCGTGGAAGACAAGCTTGGCAATCCGGATATTGTGTTTCCTTCCTTGTAACCGACTCCATGTAAACCCTAGCCCTCTCCGGTGTCTATATAAACCGGAGAGGTTGGTCCTTAGAAGGCCGATCACAATTACAATCATACCTCATAGGCTAGCTCTTAGGGTTTAGCCTCTATGATCTCATGGTAGATCTACTCTTGTACTACTCATATCTTCAATATTAGTCAAGCAGGAAGTAGGATTTTACCTCCATCGAGAGGGCCCGAACCTGGGTAAACATTGTGTCCCTTGCTTCCTGTTACCATCAGCCTAAGATGCATAGATCGGGGCCCCCTACCCGAGATCCGCCGGTTTTGACACCGACATTGGTGCTTTCATTGAGAGTTTCTCTGTGTCGTCGTCGCAAGGCTCGATGGCTTGTCTCGTCGTCAAGGACAACATTACCTCGGGGGGAGCTCTGGCTGTAGGCCAAACTCTCTGACTTGGCGGCTTTATCATGGCTGCCCCATCGGCGATTGCGCCGACGATGGCCTCTCGGGTCATCAAGCATAACCTTCGCGTCAGTTCGGAACTCGCCGAACAGATGGATCCGATGGAGCTCTCCTCCCTTAATGAGCTCTTGGATCGCATCACCGCTCTGGGAGTCGCTACAGACTATGACCGGATCGGGCTTAAACCCGACCAAAGGGACATTAGATCCCCGCCGGCCACCCATGAGATAGGGGTAGTGGAGGAACCACACACGGATTGCGCCTCAACTTTGAGGATGAATTATGTCCGGATCACTGAACTCCTTGAGTCGAACACTTGCTCAAAGGAAGACATGACCCGGGTCCCGGACTTAGAATCGGGCATTGGGCCGAAGAAATTGGGCAGCACTCCGGATCTCGAACTGTCAGGCTCGGAACCTCCCATGCCCCTGGGTGTTAGATCGGATCAGAATCCGGATTCAGCTAACAACACCCACCTAGACTTAAACCGTCTCTCCTGCATCAGGCAAGAGCCCCAGGAGACTGTACATCGCTACTGGGCCAGATTCCTCCTTGCGCTTAACAAGGTCAAGGACTGCCGCGAGGAGAACGTAGTCTCACTCTTCTGCAAAAACTGCACGGACAAGGGACTCCTTAATGCTATAAGCCGCCGTGACATAGTACACTTCGCGGACTTGGCAATTATAGTACAGAAGTACTGTACGACGGAAAGCGCCTGGAAAACCCAAACAGAATTTTGGGACAGTACGGCTCTCACCAAGACCTTTGTCCGAACTAAACGGGTGAACTCTCGTAAGTCGGCCGATCCAATTCCCAAGAAACCAAAGCACACCCCAAGGCGGGGAACCGTATTGGAAGAATGGCTCGATGGGCCATGTAAACCCCATAGTGCTCCGGACACACCACCAACCCATAGCCTTAGGGCGTGTTGGATACTCCGGCAGGTTGCAAAAAGTGGCGAGGATCTTCTTGCAAGCCGTAAAGCAGAACAACATCCCGCCAACGAGCACAATGCGGTACTAACAGTCTTCGAGACTTTTGCCTCAAACAATAGGCGCAAGCGTGCTCATCGAAGCTCCGCTGAAATTTGCCATGTGGCAAAAATAAACCCCTGGAACGACACTGCTATAACTTTCAATGCCAGTGATGAACCTCGATTCCAGACCGTCCGGGCACCAGCCGCTCTGGTCCTTAGACCAATCGTGGATGGCTTCCGGCTCACTAAAGTACTCATGGGCGGCGGGAGTGGATTAAAGTTGATCTATGAAGAAATGCTCGACAAGATGGAAATTGATAAAAGCCACATTGAACGAAGCGGCACAACCTTTAGGGGAACTATCCCTAGTCGGGAAGCGCAGTGTGCGGGAAAAATCACACTCGATGTGGTATTCGGCACCCCGGAGAACTACAGGTCTGAAGAAATCACATTCCAAGTGGCTCCTTTCAGCAGCGGATACCACGCCCTGCTAGGGCGGGATGCGTTTACGAGCTTTCAAGCCATACCCCATTGCGGGTACATGAAGCTTAAAATGCCCGGGCCCAATGGAATCATCACTCTAGCCAGTGATCCGGACGTCGCACTTTGCACCGAAAACAAAACCGTAGCACTAGCCCTGGAAGCATTATCCGAAGCCCTAGCAGCCGAAGAATTAATGATGCTACGGGCCACCATGGACAGGGACGATGTGATACTTGACAAGCGATCCAAGTCCACCTCATTTAAACCCGCAGATGAGATATTCAAATTCCAAGTCCATCCAACGGACCCCACGAAGACAGCTTCCATCGGGACACAGTTGAACCCCGCAATGGACGCTGCACTATGAGACTTTTTACGCGAGAATTGGGACATTTTCACCTGGCACCCATCAGACATGTCGGACATCCCGCGTGGATTGGCCAAACACAGCCTTAACATACTAAAGGGATACAAACCTGTCAAACAAACCCTAAGGCGATTTTCAGAGCCCAAACAACAAGCAATGGGGGAAGAGCTAGCCAAGCTACTGGAGGCCGGATTCATCAGAGATATTAAACATCCGGATTGGCTGGCAAACTTGGTAATGGTACCAAAGAAGGACAAATCCTGGCGCCTATGCGTCGACTTCAAAGACCTCAACAAGGCTTGCCCCAAGGATCCCTTTCCCCTCCCTCGCATCGATCAAATAATCAATGCCACAGCTGGACACGACTCGCTGTGTTTTCTCAACGCATACTCTGGATACCATCAAATAAAGATGGCAGAGTCTGACCAAGCTGCAACAGCTTTCATAACGCCATATGGCCCATTTTGCTTCAACACTATGCCTTTCGGGCTTAAGAATGCCGGTGCAACCTATCAACGCATGATTCAAACATGCCTGGAAAAACAAATCGGCAAAACAGTGGAGGCATACATAGACGACGTGGTCATAAAAACAAGACACGTCGAAACTCTAATAGATGACTTGAGGCTTACATTCGATAACCTCCGGACATACGACATCAAGTTGAATCCGAAAAAATGCATTTTCGGCGTCCCCTCGGGGAAGCTGCTGGGCTTCATTGTTTCCAATAGAGGAATTGAAGCGAATCTGGCAAAAATCCGAGCTCTATCGCAGTTGGATATACCAACAGACCTCAAGCACATCCAGAAACTAGCTGGATGCGTGGCCGCTTTGAGCCGCTTTATCTCCAGGTTAGGAGAAAAGGCATTACCTCTTTACCGCCTCCTCCAGCGCACCGAACACTTCGTGTGGACAGATGCAGCAGCGGCCGGACTAGATGAAATAAAGACCTTACTGGACAGTAATCCAGTCCTAACAGCGCCTAATATCGGTGATCCCATGCTACTGTACATAGCTGCAACATATCAAGTTGTAAGCGCAGTGCTTGTCGTCGAACAAGAGGTTGACGGATACAAATTCCCGCTCCAAAAGCCAGTTTACTACGTATCCACAGTCCTCACCCCCATGCAAATCCCGATACCCACACTATCAAAAAATAGCATACGCGGTCTTCATGGCATCTTGGAAGCTGCAACACTACTTTCAAGAGTGTTCGATTACGATGGCCTCTGAAGTACCACTCAATGACATAATAAACAACCGCGACGCTACGGGCCGGATTGCTAAATGGGCTATCGAGCTCCTTCCGTTTGACATATTATACAAACCATGGCGGGCCATCAACTCGCAAGTACTGGCTAACTTTGTCGCCGAATGGACACAAGCTGAACTCCCTAAAGAGTATGGCGCGTATTCCAACTAGATCATGCACTTCGACGGCTCTAAAATGCTGGCCGGATTGGGAGCAGGTGTAGTCCTGACGTCTCCCACCGGAGACATGGTCCAGTACATCCTCCAAATATTATACACAGACTCCAACAATGCAGCCGAATATGAGGCTCTGTTGCACGGTCTTCGGATGGCGGTCTCTATGGGCATCCAACGCCTGGAAGTGCATGGGGATTCGAACCTCGCAATATCACAAATAAACGGAGACCTTGACGCCAAGGATCCAAAAATGGCGGCCTACCGTAATGTCGTCCTCAAAATGTCAGCTCGGTTCGAGGGGCTTGAATTCCACCATGTGGCTCGAGAAAACAATCACGCAGCTGACGTTCTCGCCCGCATCGGCGCTAAACGCGACCCTGTCCCACCTAACATATTCCTGGAAAGGTTGTTCAAGCCATCCGTGGTATGGGAAGGGGAGTCCGGTAATACTAGCACGGATCCGAACACACCCCCAGATTCCGAACCATCAGACATAATCGGAGGCTCTACCACCGAAATAACATCTTCGGCCCACGAAATCATGGCCATAGTCGCCCCATGGACTGAGCCTTTCTTGGCCTACCTAAATAGGCAGGAGCTCCCAGAAGACCAAAACGAAGCACGCTGCATTGTCCGGCGTTCTAAAGCTTACAAAGTCCATGAAGGGGAACTCTACAAGAAAAGTGCCACCGGAGTGCTCCAAAGATGCATCTCCGAGGAGGAAGGGCGGCAGCTCTTGGCTGAAATCCATGCCGGACTGGGCGGGCACCACGCCGCGGCTCAGGCACTAGTCAGCAAGGCTCCGTACAGGCTTCTATTGGCCGACGGCCCGAGCAGACGCACAGGACCTTGTCCAACATTGCCTCGGTTGCCAGCTCTTCGCCAATCAGAGCCATATGCCCCCTACCGCTCTCCAAACAATCCCCATAACCTGGCCCTTCACAGTCTGGGGCCTGGATATGGTCGGGCCTCTTAAAGAGGAAGCCATAAGAAAAATTACTTACTGGTCATGGTGGACAAATTCACCAAATGGATAGAAGCCAAACCAGTCAAAACGTCTGAATCCGGACCAGTCATAGACTTCATATCCGGGGTCGTACACCAATACGGCGTCCCCCACGGCATCATCACTGATAATGGCTCCAATTTCACAGCCGATGAGGTGAAAACTTGGTGCGGCAAAATGGGCATTAAGCTCGACTACGCATCCGTCTACCATCCCCAAACAAACGGCTAGGTCGAACGGGCAAACGGTCTCATTATGAGCGACATCAAACCCAGACTAGTGCGATCTTTGACAGAGTCAGATACGCACTGGGTCGAGGAGCTCGATTCCGTACTCTGGGGGCTGCGGACCACGCCGAATTGCACCACCGGATATACATCATTTTTATGGTATACGGCGCGGAAGCAGTACTACCCTGTGACATAATACATGATTCGCCACGCGTACGCATGTACGAAGAGAAGGAAGCCGAGCTAGATCAGAAGGATAACTTGGATGCCCTGGAAGAGGAGTGTGATGTCGCAAAAGCCCGCTCCGCATTCTATCAACAGCAGGCTCGACGATACCAAAGCAGAGAAGTACGGGCCAAAACTTACAATATTGGCGAACTCGTTCTACGCCTACTGGAGAAGAAGAAGGACAAGCTCAAACCCAAGTGGGAAGGTCCCTTTGTCATCGACAAAGTTCTCACCGGAGGAGCGTACCGCTTACGTAACACATCCGATAACAGGCTCGAGCCGAACCCATGGAACGCGGCCAGACTCCAGAGATTCTACGCCTAACGTCGAACTCAATGTTCGTCTCCTTACTCCCTCCCTTTTATTTACACTCCATCCCTTCTCCTTTCTCGACTTTTTCCTCCTCTCCACACAAAGTATTTAATACAGTACGGACTTCCGGATCACCCCGGCCGCACTATGTGTGTAAGCAGTACCTGGGGGCTTCCTATACGGAAGCTAAAAATAAATACTCTAATGGCTTTTCGCCCATCACATATGCATTTCTTTTTCCATATGTGCCTTTTCTTCACCATTATATGCATCGATATGACTTGAGATGTGGCCAAGCTGGGTTGCCTGGCTCTTGTGTTTACGCCCTACGTTCTCGTTAATTCGGCTAGGGCATAAGGGGAGCACCTCTGCGATTGTTACTATCGGTTCAGCCGGATGTGTACCTCAGACTGGGTGAAGCCGAAAGCTAGTTTCCTTAAGAGAATATTCGATCGGTGAACAAAAGATGTATTCGTTTATTACAATGTAAATCCCCAGAAGACTTATATCCTGCACCATCACTCGCAGTCCGGACATGTGCATCGTCGCATGCATACCCAGGGAAAGGAACCCCTAACGGAACTATTCTCCCTGGAAGATGTTTCTTACTATCCATGTAATATAACATAACTAGTTGGGTACTTGTCTGTTCAAGCACTTATGACCCCTATGCTTAGTTTCCACGCATACCCCGGTTTTGTATAACTGAGCGGGTATTCGGACACACCCCGGACTGTAGGATCCGAGGGCTGAAGCGAAAAGGTCCGCCATGACAAATGATTTTAATCCGGCTAGGGACTACTTATGTCCATTGAATTACACAGTCACTTAGACTGACTATATTCCTCCTCTATACCATCCAACAGGCTATCTAGATTACAATCCTGTTGAGAATACTTGGCGGCTAATGCTACCTGGTCATATACCAGACTAACGGGAATTTCTTGCCCATCTGGCCCCGCCGGTCCTACTTCAGCCATATGGTTCGGGTCTAGCTTGGTGTAGCACGTCTTCACCATTGCCCAGGCTTCTCTTGCACCTTGCTGGCAAGCTGATATCTTCCACAATCGGAAGCGCTGCTGGGCTCCTTGAAGCAGACCCACAAGCTCCCCCATGCCATTCGGCAGGAAGCTTGATGGCCACAAGGCCTGAGCAATGCCGTGCATCACCCGCCGAGCTCGCTCGTGCAACTGTGAAAGTTCTTGTAGTACATCGCCTGCAGATGAGGGCATCTCCTCCTCGGGGCGACCCGTTAACATTCCTACAAGCAAAATTCTTTCAATACACTTCCTTGCCGAACTGTAATATAGTTCGTCTGGGCACTCAACGTAAATACCGCATCGAAGCCTTTTGTTCTCCTTCACGGAGTCCGCCAGCTGAGCACGGACGTCTTTTAATTCCACGTCCAGCCGAATATTGGCATCTTGAAGATTGTTCTTCTCTTGCCTAACTTGCGTAAGGATGCGCTCGCCAGCCTTTAGCTGCCTTTTGAGATGCGAGTCGTCATCCGTTACGCCCTCCGGATTCACCCCGGGATTGTCTGCAGAATTTTCTGTTAGACTAGTCATACCAGCCGTTTACTATCCGGCACATCTTCGTACAATTGAGACAAATGTTACCAGATGAGGCCTTCTGGGATTCCTCTAACTTGGCAACTGTGTCCCTCAGCTGGGCCTTGCACTCCTCCAGCTCCCAAGCTAATTGTTCATTCTTATCTACAAGGACCTGTGCATAAATTGATCCTTAAAACAGTTGTTCCAACCGTTTCAAGTCTCAGGGGCTACTGTTATACATGCTTATCAAAATTTCTGACCCGTATATCTTTGGTATACTGGTCCATCGCTCGGGCAAGCCCGCCTTGAGCTGCTCGGATGTATGTGTCCCCCGAATTGAAGGCATTAAAAGCCTCTTCGGAGAAGATGTTGTTCCGAAGCACAGCCCTCCGGCGTCGGTGATTCATGGCGCTCTCTACTTCGGAGTTCATGGCCGATAACATATCTGCGTCCTCTGTCGGAGAACTATGCGGCACTGGCCCCGTGTCCGCCTCCGCTCTCGAAACTGGTTCTGGAACCCGGCTGGTGGAGGCGTGATTGGCGGGATCCCCGGATATAGTCCGGCTGCTCCTCTTCCTGCTAGGACACGAAGGGCGCTGTTATACTTCAAATACCATAATCGCAAGACAGGTTTTTGCTTTACCTCTGCAGCGGTGTGTCGACCCTCACCGCCTTCCTCTTGAGCCTGCCCGATCCGGACTCCCGTGTTCGATGAGTCCCTAGGGGCTCGGCCCCGCGCTCCGATCGTCGTCTCTGCAAACAGCACGACACCTCAAGGGTAAGGCATGATACCTGAGGGGAGTCCTCTTCAAAGGATAGGGTTTTTAGTTTGGCTTACACGCGACACAGGGAGCAGTCCGGGATAGTCGGCAATAATGGCCACTGAGGCACCATCACAGCTCGCTTGATAGAATACCCCATTGACAAGCTCCACGGTAATATCCGGGTCTTCTTCGAGTCATGGATCTAGGGCCCTTCCGGGGTCCTCTGGCTGCGGGGAGGGGCTGAAGATTCCATCTACGGCCCTCCTCAGTTCCTGCTCAAAAACATCGATGCGGATAATCTTAGCAAAGAATGCTAAAGTAAGTGAAGCAGGGAAAGGAATGACGACTTACCCACTCTGGGGGGTTGTACATGGAAAATCCATCCCACGGTTTAATGCGAAGGAATTCTTCTTCTTCCCCTTTGTATAAATCGGACAATATCCTTGCCAGAGCAGTGGCGGAGTCCGGCCCTTACGGCCGCAGCGGGTGGCGTCATCTTCCCCGTTGAAGTGCCACATGGGCTTCCCCCGATATTGAAGCGGTTGCACTCCCCGCATTATGCATATTGCCATGACCTCAACTATCTTCAGTCTGGATTTGGCCAGTAACTTTATCCTGCTCATTAGGAAATGTATTTCCCTGGTATCCTCCTCTTGGGGGCCCCGGGGGCGCCAGCTTAGACGTGCCCTCAGCGGGGCGTTAATGAACTTGGGGAGACCTGTCCGGACTTGGTCCGGAAGGGGAACGTCATCAATGTAAAACCACTCTAAAGGCCAGTTCTCTGGAGCCTTCTTGGGAGTGCCGGATAGGTATCCGGTCTCGGCAATGTGCCATACTTCGGCCCCGCCCACTTGACATAGGGATTCTCCCTGGGTGCGGGGGACAAGGCAGAACAACTTCTTCCATAACCTGAAGTGAGTTTCGCGGCCTAAAATAGCTCGCAAAGGGCAACATACCCCCCTATATGCAGTACGGAGGCAGGGGTAAGGTTGTGCAACTGGAGACCGTAGAACTCCCGGAGCCCGTGAAGAAACGGGTGTATGGGAAACCCGACGCCCCTTAGCAGATGCGGGATGAAGCATATTCTCTCCTCTGGAGATGGATTAGGAGATCCCTCCGCTTGTTCCCCTCCATTATAGGTGGCTATTCCGGCTCGAACGGGGACCATAAACGCCGGTGGGAGAAACCCTTGGGTTTGTAACTTTACCAAATGGCTATGAGGAACTGAACACTCTTCCCAATCCCCTGACTTGGAGCGAGGGGAGCGGGCAGAAAAGCTGCGACGACCGGCTATGTTGGAATGGTTTTTTCCGGAGCGCTCTGTGGGATGCTTGCTCGAGGGGGGAGAGTGAGGTTTGGATCTAAGAATTCCCGTCTCTTCAAATAGACGGCCCGCCGGAAGGATCATGGGTGGAAAATGCAAAAATGCCTCGTCTCCTCGCATTCGCTTGACACGTGGAGATGGTCATTATTGAGGCACTGAAGCCGAGGAGTGCGACGTTGATGGGAAACTAGACACTATTCGTCGTAGTAGGTACATTGGAGTATTCGGAGAAGGAACCCACCTTGCAATGCCGAAGACAAGACTGCACGCCAGACTCATCGTCATTGAAGCTTGGTTCAGGGGCTACTAAGGGAGTCCTGGATTAGGGGGTATCCGGACAGCTGGACTATATACATCATCCGGACTATTAAAGCATGAAGATACAAGACTCAAGACTTCGGCCCGTGTCCGGATGGGACTCTCCTTTGCGTGGAAGACAAGCTTGGCGATCCGGATATTGTGTTTCCTTCCTTGTAACCGACTCCATGTAAACCCTATCCCTCTCCGGTGTCTATATAAACCGGAGAGGTTGGTCCTTAGAAGGTTGATCACAATTACAATCATACCATCATAGGCTAGCTATTAGGGTTTAGCCTCTAGGATCTCGTGGTAGATCTACTCTTGTACTACTCATATCCTCAATATTGATCAAGCAGGAAGTAGGATTTTACCTCCATCGAGAGGGCCCGAACCTGGGTAAACATTGTGTCCCTTGCTTCCTGTTACCATCAGCCTAAGACGCACAGATCGGGACCCCCTACCCGAGATCCGCCGGTTTTGTCACCGACAGTAACCTCGGCAAACCAAGCACAATATAATGTGGACGTTGCAAAGTTACGCGATGAGATAGCTCAAGCTAAGGAGGATCTTAACACTGAGAACACCCGGATGGCAACGGAATGAGCCGCCTTAGAGAGGGAAGCACAGCGGATTCAAGCGAAAAAATTCACTTGAGCTTGGACCAGAATGCATCAAACGTTGTCTTTAACAGAAGGCACCAGAGTCGTTTACCTCCGGTGTACGATGCAAGAAACCTTTTCAATACACCTGGGGCAGGAACCAGTAAGCCGCCCGTTGTGGATCGGGCTGTTGAGGCACTTGCAGCTAGAGCAGCGGCTCAGACACATGCAGCAGACCCCCCACATTTGAACTTGACTCCTCCTCAGCATGTTCCCCCCGCCACTAGGTCATTATTCTAACCCTCTGGACAATATGATAGCTGCGGCTACCCGATTGGCGGCTATCCCTGTTCAAGATGAGTCATCAGCTGCCATGGAGATACGGCAAGCCGGAGAGCTTCTTTAGACGGCAGTGGCTCAACAGGCGGCTTATTCATATCGTCATGAATGGATTCATTCAACCCCACGTCCAAGCCGGAGTTATAGAAGGCACATTGATTCACGAGCAGTGTCCAACAATGAGCGGCACCACAACCAGCCTCGTAGGCCTGACCCGCCACGCGCTGGTAATGATGCATAAGCTTTGGTGGACTAGTGCAGAGCGCGGCGTGAGGCTGAGCTGGCGGCTCAACAACAATCTCCAGTTTACCCAACGACGTCTCTGGAGGCAGGTGTGACCTCCAGAACACTTGGTGTGCCATGTTTAGTACTGGCTCTACGTAACGAGCACTTGCCTAAGGATTTCAAGGGCCCTCGCAAGGTGCCTAATTACATAGCAGATCAACCCCTAGAGGCCTTGATCGAGAGCTATGAGATGACTATGGAGTTGCTGGATGTTAGTGATGTTGCATGTGCTAAATACTTCACCATGATGTTGGACGAGCCGGCACGTACTTGGCTGAAGGGATTGCCCCCTAATTCATTAGGTCATGGGCTGAGCTGAAGATGTGTTTTATTCAAAATTTTAAAGACATGTACAAGCAGCCTATGGCGAGTCAACAACCAATTGGGTGCGTCGGATCTCAGTCGTTATCCATTCATCAGACATCATCAATGCCGGTTCAGTCGTCCTGATGTTGGAAAAGAATTGTCGTTTTCTTCCTCTTAAGCAGAAGCTGGGGCGGTTTAAGCGCCACTGCAATTATATGGCGGAGCTCATGGCGGCTCTCGTCAAATATGTTGACTCTGATAGTACTAAGGATCCTGAGTCTGATGAGGAGAAAGCTAGCAAGGGGAAGAAGAGTGGAAATACAAAGGGGCAGCACAATATGACGAGTTAAGGTGGAAACAGTAAGCGCAAGGCCGGGGTGGTTTGGACTTTGTGGCTAACACCAATGCGCAGAATAATAATCAGTGTCGTAAGGCGGAAGCATCAATGCCCCGATTTGGAGGGCTGAAGTTCAACCTTGAGGCCATGATGAATCAACCTTGCCCAAAGCACGGTACGCAAGAGAAGTCGGCCAGTCATCTGTGGAAGGATTGCTTCATTATCAGGGAGTATAGAAACTCTAACTTTTTCTAGAGTAATTATGGCCCGCATGGCGGCTCAGGATCCGGCTCTCACGACCTGGCTTTGGAGGTGGTGGTTCAAGCTCTGGTTTTCAGGCCAAGGCAATCAAGGTGGCTTTAATCGGCTGTTTGGTCAAGGGAATTAGCAGCAGCAGTCTGGTTATCAGAGCAATCCAAAGCAGCTGAATAGTGGTCAATATCATGTGTTCACAACGAGTCTGTGCAAACGAGATCAGAAAATCCATAAGTGGACGGTGAATTCTGTTGAGCCGGTGATCCCTCGGTATTTAAGGTGGTCTGAGCAGCCTATCATATGGAGCCATGAGGATCACCCACCCCGGGTTGACAATCCAGGTTAATTGGCATTGGTGGTTGCTCCTCAGGTAGGAGGGTACAAGCTTACAAGGTGCTCAGGGATGGAGGTAGTAGTATCAATATCCTTTACTATGATACTTTTCGCCGTATGAATTTGACTCACAAAGATCTTAAGTCGTCTTCTACTGTTTTTCATGGTGTGGTGCCTGGTAAGTCGGTGTATCTAGTGGGTAAGATACCCCTGGAAGTGGCCTTTGGCAATGACCATGATTCTAGAGCTGAAAAATTGACTTTTGAGGTGGTCAAGATCAAAAGTCTGTATCACGATTTGCTCGGACGGCCGAGTTATGCCAAATTTATGGCACAATCTTGTTATGTTTATTTGCAGCTTAAAATGTCAGGTCATAAAGGCACCATCACGGTCCACGGTGATAGGAAGATCACTCTGGATTGTGAAGAAGGTGATGCTGCTTATGCTGAGTCTGCTTGTGACACACAGGAGTTGAAGTTTTACAAAGATAATGTTGACCCAGCAGATATGACACCTGTGAAGAAGCCAACTACAGAGCATGACCCCTTGTTGAAATTTAAGTCGGCAGATGACACTAAGCTGGTTGACTTTGTTCCTGGCAACTCATCCAAGCAGTTCAGCATGTTCATCCGTGAGAACAAGGACATCTTTGCACGGAAACCTTCAGACATGCCAGGTGTACTGAGGGAACTTGCTGAGCACACTCTCAATATTGATCCCAAGTTTAAACGGTCAAACAATTCCTTCGTCGTTTTAATGTAGAGAGGCGTAAGGCCATTGGTGAAGAAGTGGCCCGGCTCTTGGCGGCTGGGTTCATCGTTGAAGTTTTTCATCCTGAGTGGTTGGCTAACCCGGGGCTGGTGCTTAAGAAAAATGGCACTTGGCATATGTGTGTGGATTATACAGATCTTAATAAGGCATGTCCGGCTGACCCTTTTGCTCTCCCTCGTATTGATGAGATTATTGATGCTACGGCGGGTTGTGTTGAGTTTTCTGGATGCTTATTCCGGTTATCATTAGATCAAGATGGCAGTTAAGGACGATGAGAAGACATCTTTCATCACTCCCTTTGGAGCCTTCTGCTATGTGTCTATGCCTTTTGGGCTCAAGAGTGCTCAGGCGACTTATCAGCGGTGCATTCAGAATTGCCTCCATGACCAGATTGGATGCAATGTTCATGCCTTGTGGATGATATTGTTGTAAATCCAGGAAGAAAGAGACCTTTATAGATGATTTGAAAGAGACCTTTGACAATCTCTGGGTCTATAAGATGATGCTTAACCCGGCCAAGTGTGTCTTTGGCATACCAGCAGGCAAACTTTTGGGTTTGTTAGTTTTCGAGAGAGGCATTGAAGCTAACCCGAAGAAAATCAAGGCTATCACATCTTTGGCTAAGACGGCATGTATCAATGATGTCCAGCATTTGGCGGGTCGTATTGCGGCTTTGAGCCGGTTTATAAGCCGCCTGGGTGAAAAGGCTATTCCTCTTTATCAGATGATGAAGAAGACAGATCACTTTGTTTGGAGTGATGTTGCCCATAATGCATTTGAAGCACTTAAAGACAGCTGGCTGAACTGCCGGTTCTTGCAGTTCCTATCAAGAAGGAGCCCTTGCTTTTATATGTGGTTGCTAATAATAGAGTTGTCAGTGTGGCAGTTGTGGTGGAAAGGAAAGAGTCGGGCAAGGAATATCCGGTTCAAAGGCCGGTTTATTATGTAAGTGAGGTGCTCATTGAATCTAAGCAGAGATATCCACATTGGCAGAAATTGGTTTATGGCGTGTTCATGGCTAGCCGTAAGTTGAAACAGTATTTCCTTGGTCATCCCATCACTGTGGTCAGTTCTGCCCCTTTAGGGGATATTATTCAAAACAGAGAAGCTGCGGGTCGGGTAGCCAAGTGGGCCATTGAGCTTGGACCCCATGGTGTGAAGTATATGCCTCGGACAGCTATCAAGTCTCAAGTACTTGTGGATTTCATCAATGACTAGACCGAGCTGCAGATGCCTAAGGAAAAGCCGGATAGCACGTATTGGACTATTCACTTTGATGGATCCAGGCAATTGGAAGGCTCGGGGGCTGGAGTTATTTTGACTTCCCTACGAGGTGATAAATTTTGTTATGTTTTAAGGTTGATGTTCCCTTGTACTAACAATGCAGCTGAGTATGAAGCCTTGCTCCATAGTCTTTTGATGGCTAAAGAGAAGAATCTAAGCCGGGTGAGGTGTTTTGGCGGCTCAGACTTGGTGGCTCAGCAAGTTTCGGGAACTTGGGATTCAAAGGATCCACTCATGGCGGCTTATCGTCGAGAGGTTGATGCTATTGTTGGTCATTTCAAGGGTTATCAAGTGGAGCATGTTGATCGTAGGAAAAATGAGGCTACTGATGCTTTAAGCCGGCTAGGGTCCCAGCGTCAGCCTGTGCCCCCTAATATTTTCCTCGATATTCTACATAATCCTTCGATTAAATTGCCTACGGAGGAAGATCTTGCAATTCCTGACCCGAAGGCGCAGTTGGTGGTGGATCTCCATGTTGTTCCTGATTGGACTGTTCCATATTTGGCTTATATGACCCGGGGTGAGTTACCTGATGATGAAACTTTGGCCATGCAAATAACCCAGAGGTCTAAGTCGATGACTATTGTCAATGGCGAGTTACACCGATGCAGTGTTACAGGGGTGTTTCAATGATGCATCTCTCCTGAGGAGGGCCATTAAATTCTAAGGGAGATTCATGAAGGAGATTGCGGCCATCATGCCGACTCTAAGTCTCTTGTTGCTAAGGATTTTTGTCATGGGTTTTATTGGCTGACGGCTCATGCTGATGCAGAGGATTTGGTCAGTAAATGTGATGGTTATCAGAAATTTTCAAGACGAGCTCATGTGCCGGCTCAAGAATTGAGGATGATTCCATTTACTTGATCGTTTGCAGTCTGGGGGCTGGATATGGTTGGGCCTTTTAAAAGATCCAAGGACAAAAAGACTCACCTCCTGGTGGCTGTTGACAAGTTTACAAAGTGGGTTGAGGCTGAGCCGGTCAGCAAACGTGATGCAGCGATGGCGGTTCAATTCATTAAAAAGGTGATATTTTGTTTTGGATACCCTCATAGTACCATCACTGATAATGGTACTAACCTTTCTAAAGGTGCAATGAAAGAATTCTGTCAACAAGAACATATTCGTCTTGATGTGTCATCTGTGGCTCACCCCCAGTCCAATGGTGAAGCTAAAAGGGACAATCAGGAAATCTTGAGAGGCATAAAGCCCCGGCTTATGGTCCCTTTGCAGAGGACGCCGGGTTGTTGGGTGGAATAGTTGCCCTCGTTGCTATGGAATATCAATACTACCCCCAACAGATCTACGGGTTACACGCCTTTCTTCATGGTTTATGGAGCAGAGGCAGTTCTCCCTAGTAACATTCATCACGACTCACCCTGTGTGACGGCTTATGTTGAAGCTGATAGTGAAAAAGCATGTCTGGATGCTCTTGGCCTTTTGGATTAGGAGCGTGACCTTGCGGCGGCTCCCTCGGTGATTTATCAGCAAGATCTGCGTCGTTATCATAGCCGCCGGGTTAAAACACAGACCTTTCAAGAGGGAGATCTAGTGCTCCGGCTCATCCAGGATCAAACTGACATGCACAAGTTATCCCCACCTTGGGAAGGGCCTTTTGTGGTCAGCAAAAATCTAAACAACGGGTCATACTAGCTCATTGATGTTCGAGAGCACAAGGACTCACGCAAGTCTGAGGAGGAGACCCGTCGGCTGTGGAACATTGCTCATCTTCGGCCTTATTACACCTGAGCCACCAACTCTTGTGATGTGCATACTTCTATCAATGTATATATTATGATTAGTATAATAAATCCAGCATCCCTGATAATTCAGGGCCTTTGTCGTTTCATTTTTGAGAATTTGAGTCTTTATTGTCAATTCATAAGGTCACTTGGGGGATTCCTGCTCATTGAGCATATCTATGACTACCCTCTTGATCCGGCTTGCATGCCTTGTTACAAAATAACCTGGGGGCTTCCTGCTCATTGAGCATAGCTTTGAATACCCTTCGACCCGACTTATATGCCTGATTACAAACAACTTAGGGTTTATGCCTAAGTTCAAGGTTACCAAAGAGAACTTGTTACAATGTACAATTCAAACATAAGTAACCTGCCTTGATGATTTGTTAAATATTACTTGGGGGCTCCCTGTTAATGAACAAAGCTTTGTTGTCCCTTGTAATAGGCTTGGACGCCAGGTGTATTCATCAAAAATCTGGGTTATCCTGCCTTTGTATGCCTGCCACTCCGACCAGGTAATCCTGGGATGACTCACTGCACTCTTGACAGTCAATCTTATAAAGACCCTGAACTTGTCAAAGTTAAAACAGTGATTGGTCATGTGAGGCCCGGCTTACAGGTTTGAATTAAGGATTAACTCAGTGGTTGGGCAGCCTATGAAGGCCTTGTTTTTCTAATTTATATTTGCTTTGAAACATTTTTTGTGGTTCATCTTTTGCACCGTATTGATATATGGTTTAAAATTGATTAGGGCCACGTTGCCTTGATCCTTATGATTCATATTGGAATCTATCTAGAGTTTTGATAAATCCGGCCTGGCTTTGGATGATAAGTCGCCAGTATGTGTTGATTACGTGCTTGGAGTTCTGCGCTCTAAGTCTTTGGGAGGCTACCCTTACTGCATATAGCATGTTAAGCCGGCAGTATGAACAATTATCACAGGTATGATATTTACTTGTTATGAATATATGAGGTTTTGACAATCTCACCCTGGTTATAGACTATGCAGTCACCAATGGGTTTTTTGTGGGGTATTATGACCCGCCCTGGGGCAAACCGCCAGGGCACTTGTTATCTGCTTGTATGCAGGAAATATGATAAACATGGTTTGCATAATGGATGACATTATAAGCATAAGTGGCAGATCTTCAAAACATCAGATCCATAGCTCAAAAGTGTTCTGCAAGTAAACATGCATGATGGCATGGTAGATCAATGTTTTAACTAGCCTATTACAAGGCCGTCGTTAAGCCCAAATGATTCAAAGTTTTTCAAAAAAACATGGCGCCATGAGAGCCGCCTTCAGATCAGTCGTGTTGTTGCTGGATGGATGAGTCCGAGTTAGCCTGCGCCGGTTCTTCGCCTCCATCTATTATCTGGAAATCAGGTGTTTTCCAGTTGATGCCCATCAAAGCTTGGAATTCAGCTTCATCGTCAATGAGTTTAGACGGGTCAACTTCAGGGGCAAAAGTATGCTTGCGTGCTGGCGGGATCAGATCGACAGCTTTATAAACCGGAGCCTTCTCTCTTGAGTTCTCTGTTGTATAAGCTGCCTGATATCGCGAGAGGTTAGTTTCTTCGGCCAATTTGGTGGCTAATGGGCGCACCTCCCTCGCGCATACGACAAATTCATCTGCAGTGAAGGGCGTCCCATCTTCTTTATAGCTTGGACAGCCACTGGATATCTCCGCCGGGTCTAGCTCAGGTTTCCATGCTTTTTCATGGTTTAAGGCAGTAATGGCGCCGGCTCTAGTGGATGATCATTTGATTTCTGCAATTCTTTGTGGCAAGATGGACAGTTGATTCAATACATCTTTGATAAGTGAAGGTGGCTCCTTAGTGTGAGTAATAGCAGCGATTGTGCGTTGGGTACCTGCATATAACTGCTTCACCAAGGTATAAGCCGCCTTTAGCTTCACAAGCATGTCTGGCCCAAGATTGGCACTCCTGGGACCTATAATTCAAAAGCACAAGCAGTTAGGTCGCCAGGCAGATTAAGCATTGTGCACTAGAATTCATTGAGATACTTCAAGTTTCTTACCGAAGATAACACTGGTCATTTGTGAAATATGACGCTTTAAACCAGACAGTTCTGCGGTGCCTTTTTCAAAGTGGCTTCAGCAGACTCTGCCCTTTGCACTAAAGCAGCGTGTTCTTCGCTTTTTTATCAGCAGCAAACCCGGATTTCAGCTTCTCTGATTCATCAAGGCTGAACTTGAATTTGGCTTCGGCCTTCCGGGTCTCTGATTCTTGGTGTTCAAGCCTTTTCTTCAAATCATTGGAGGTTTCCTGCACAAGCAAGGTTCAGACAAATCATGTTAATATATATACAAGTCCCAAGCCCTTTGCAAGCAACAACACTAGGCAGTTGGGGGCTAATGTGTGTGGAAGCTCTCTTTTGGTTATGTTATGAGCCGGATCAGCTTTGTCAAGTTAAGACCACCCATGGGGGCTAGGTTCTGGAGTTCTTTCACATATTGAGAATGAACCGATTCAACTTTGTTAAGTTAAGTCGGCCCATGAGGGCTAGGTTTTGGAATTTTTTCACATATTGAGAATGAACCGACTCAGTGTTGTCACATTAAGCCGGCCCATGAGGGCTAGGACTTGGAAGATTTCTATTCTATTAATGAGAAAGAGCCAGCTCAACTTTGCCGAGATAAGCCGGCTCATGGGGGCTAAAAAATGAAGCTTTCTTAAGTCTCTGCTAAATGAAGCCTTCGCCATACTCTGTTAAATCTATCCTATGCCTAAGACTTGGGGGCTAGAAGATATATATTAATAAAGGAAGTAAAGGTTTGTACCTCATATTTTTGGTGCATCTGCTTGGCGATGCCCACCTCAAGATCACGACTGGTATGAACTTGGCTAAGATAGCCAGATAGGAGTTTGCTGACGCCCAGAATAATTGGACAGATCAAACTTGACCTTCCGCCTCTAGACAAGTTCCTCTTTGGCAGTGTGCTTGGCCAGAACTGGGGGATTCCCCGTCTCTGTGTAGCTGGTGCCAGTGACAAGAACATCTTTAGTTTCCTTAGCCGGCTTGGCTGGGCTCGGCGGTTTAGCTCCTAAAGAGTCATTAGTCATAGGGTCCACATGGATCTCTGGTATCTCTGGTGGTATTTCGTCATCATTGTTTTCAGTATTTTGAATTGAAGCTTCAGATTCTGGTGGTTTGTTCTCCGGTTCATGAACCTGGGGGTCTTCGGTTGGCTTGACTATCTTGGCTTTCTTGCTTGGTTTAGCCTTGCCACCAAAAGAAATAAAAAGGTCAATATGAAGTGTTGGCAAAGTTGAAACGATGAAGTTAAAAATCATTACCCAGGAGCAGTCTTGAAAGCCGGTAGCTGAGTCCCGTTTGAGTCACCAGAGGAGGAATTCGAGGTTCCGTGATAGTTTGAGTCGGAAGGATTAAGTGGATGGCGAATAAGACCTGCCTTGGGATAAGAAGAGTTTCAAGTTTGAGGCACCTCTTTCTGGCGCTTGCGAGCTGGAGTGTTGGGTAAGCCAAAGGATAACTCTCCACCCCCACTGTTTCGGGTCTGGTGTCGGGTCTCGTGTTGTTATTGCTTCAAAAGAAAGTTTGGATCCAAGTAAGCTAAAGGGTGTGAAAATCTTACATTCCGGATCACACGTCGAATTTTCTATCTTGGCAAAGGCTCCGAGCCAGAGGAAATGATAGTTACCTTGTCATCATGCACCCGGCTGGCCTTCGTATCATCTTGAGAGAGGTCTGCGTCAATAAGATGTATAAAGAGCTAAGGGAATCAAGTTCTACCTCTGACTCATCATCATCAAGATCAAAGAGTTCTCTGGCATTAGTTTTCTCCTTGTGCTTTTTGGAGGCCTTGGTCTTGGTCCTGGGCTTTTTAACCGCCTTCTCCTTTTCTTGGTATTTCTTTTTCTAGAAGGCAGAGTCGGCCTATGCAAATCAAAGTGAAAATAAGGGATATGCAGTTTATATAAACAGAAAGTGTGAAATTGAACACTTACAGAAGGAGTCGGGTTAAGAGCGCAGAAAGGGTTCAACCCTATTTTACTGCAGCTCTCTAAGGATTCCGCAAGCAAGCTCTTGGTCATGTCATTGATGCCTTTGTTATCCAAACGCACTGAGCTATGGCGTAATGGATCCTTGGTGTCATCGGTGTATGTGCACATTAACCCGGGTCGACGGCTCAAGGGTATAATCCTCCATGCGACCCAACAACGGACTATATCAACGCTGGTCAATCCGTTGGCGAGCAAGGCCCTTATCTTGGAGAAATTGGCTCTCTACTTGGCTCGTTCAACGGTTGTGAGCCGGCCTGGAAGGGGATGCACTGGGCTAAGCCAGTCCTCCCGGAAACCCGGCAGAGGGTTCTCATCAGGTGGAGAAGTGTCTTGGCAGTAAAACCAAGTTTGGTTCCAGTCTTTGGGATGACTGGGAAGCTTGGCCATAGGGAAACCCGCATCTCTTCGACGCTGAATAGAAATCCCACCAAGCTCTTGGCTGGGTCCATCTGTGAACTCATTCTGGCGGTTCAAATAAAAATACTCTTTGAAGAGGTCAATGTTGGGTTCTTCTTGAAGGTACACTTCGCAAAAAACTTGGAAGTTGCAGATGTTAGACATGGAATTGGGTCCCATGTCTTGAGGATGGAGCTGAAAGAAATGTAGCACATCGCAGAAGAATTTTGACCCTGGCGGGGAGAAGCCCCAGTTTATATGGTCAGCAAATACTATGACCTCATTATCCTTGGGTTCAGGTTTGGCTACGCCCGGTTCTGGGGCACGCTAGTGGATGATCTCTTTGGCAGCTAGGATACCAATATCAACATACTCCGTAAGTGTTTGCTCTGTTACAATGGAGGGAACCCAGTTGTAGGAGGTAACAGTATTGGTCATTTTTGGCCTAAAAAGGAAATAACGGCAAATGATAAGCCGCCCAATTCAGATGAAGAATTGTTACGAAAAGTTAAAAAGCATTTTAAGCCGGCAAGGTGTGGCCGGGTCTTGATAGCATTGATGAATATTGGCGGTTTAAAAAAGATTTAGATTTAAGCCGGCGTGCATCTGGCGGGTTACGGATTGCTACTTAAACCGCCGTGGAGGGCTAATGGTTATGAGCCTACGAGTAAAATTTTGCTAAGTGTTGAACAAACAGGTTTTACAGATCAGTTATGTTGCTTTGGATCTACAGCAGTTCAGAAAAAGAAAATAAATGGTGAACCTAAAGTTATAGAAGTGGAAGAATTCATGTGCTCGGATGGTATCTTATACACAGAAGGCGCTTCCTATGATTGAAAAGGGGTGCTAAAACTACTACCGCATGATTTCGGTACCATACTCATATCAAACTACACGATTTGGGAGAGAAAGATGAAGAACAGTGACGAACTTCGATGAACTAGGGCAAACCCTAATGGGATCTGACACAAGGGAGTCGGGGTACTTACTGATGCTGCTAAAACAGCGGAGGAGCGCAGCAATCTCTGGACGCGTTCAGGGTGATGCAGCGGCCGCAATTGATGACCCTTGAGATGGCAACGGCGGAGCTCAGGCAGTGTAGGAGCAGCACGAGAAGGAAGAAGACGCGAGGGCAGGGGTGGAAAGTGGAAAAGAGGACCCCCCCTACCCCTATTTGTAAGGAGATGGATAAATGGCATGCGCGGGAGTCGAGGAGATCGAAAAAAATGATTATGTGGCTATGTGGACGCCTCGATTTTTGGAAGGTCCCTTAAGATAAAAAAATCCATTGAGATATCATGGGCTTTGTGCGGAATTAATGCGCAATGATGTCATGGTAGGTTAACACAATTCTGAAATGTGACGTCATGGCGGGCTACAATGGAGTGGCAAGGAATTGAGAAGTGAAGATTCTTCTAAGACAAGTGATGAAGATTGATGTGAACAAGTTCAAATCAACCTGGGGCCTTATGTTGGGGATATAACTACTAGGTATGACCCGCCCAGGAGGGGCCGCGTCATGCTACGGGCGACCCAAGATGAAGAAGCCCAAGATGTGAAGATGGCGGTTCATAAAGCGAGCTTATTGAAGGCCCAAGACCCGAAGGCGACTTAGGCCCCAAAGGGATGAGCCGCCATATGTTTAGCTTGTTATGTAAGGCAAGTATTGTTAGAAACCGAGTTGGTCGCGTTGTGTGAGCCGGCCGGGACTCTATAAGCCGCCAGGCCTCAACCTATGTATATAAAGGTGAGACCGGCGGCGGGTTAACTCAAGAAACAACAGATCGAGACTAGGTCAAGCGTATTCGCTCCCTGGTAATCGAAACCCAAGCAATACAACCTAAAGCAGGAGTAGGCTTTTACCTCGTTGAGAGGGGCGGAACCTAGGTAAAAACTCTCTATGTCCTTTGTCCCATTTTAACCCCGTCAAGCTAACCCAGCGGCGATGGCTCCACACCTAAGTCCTATTTCTAGGGCATCTGCCATGTTAAGTCCACGACAGCGTCTGAGATAATCCGAAGTCCTCATACCTTTCCTCGCCAGCTTTTGCCTGGGAGGATCGCGAGATGACTAGGTGCCGAAGACCTGGTAGGGTGGCGTGCGCTAGGCGTGACCTGGACGCAGCCCCCCTGCCCAGCCCCCTCGCGCGGCTCTCCCGTGGGAAAGTTGGCGCGGTGAGGCCAGAGGTCGACCCCCGGGGCTCTCCTGAGGTTAGTGCAACCGCTAGGGTGCCCTCAGTTGTTTATCATCAGCACGGAGCATGACGCTTTCACTCTTGCATGGGCATAGCCGCTCCTCAACCGTGTGAGTATTTCAAAAGAAATATCACCACGTCTATTTCAAATTGTCCAACATAAGTGATACACCCCAGCCGGATTTGTACATTATGTTGCTTCCTCACCCTTCCGAGTTTATTTCCAAGCATATTTGAGATGCTCCACAACTAGCGTTTGGCACCATTCACAATGTTTTGGTCTCCTGTGTAATTGAAGTTGAAAAACTGCATGGACGTACAGTTCCTTGGTAGTGCAAATTTTGTGAGAAATTTCTTAAAGCATCTACAACGCCGCAAACATCCGGGCGGGCTGCTCGGTCACTGTCCAGACAAAAAAATGTCACCCAACCAAATGTCCCATATACGGCCCAAATGTCCGGACTGACCGGCAACCCCCATATACTACTCATATGTGGGGCAGATATGGGACATCCGGACGCGCCCGCCACGTCGGACCTGGCCCACTCAGGCCCACCCAATCCTAGGTGCATTCCACTCCACTCCAATCCTTTTCGGTCCACTCCCCTCCGCCCACAAGCTCCCGTTTGGCGATTTCCCGCCTTCTCCCGCATGGAGGGCAACAGATCCGAGTTCTACAGCTCCCGATCTGTTGACCCAGAGCTCGTCCCACGTGGCCCAGACGAGGAGATGGTCGTCCGCCTTGTGCTCCATGTCTCCCGGGAAGAGTCCGCCTGACGGCAACAGTCAGACTCCATTCAGCGCGAATCCATTGTGTCTGCCGACATGTCGCATGATTCAGCATGAAGCGTGTCACCGCTGACTCACTAGAGGCGGTGCAGTCCGTCTGGCGTCCAAACGTCGTGGCGGATGTGCAACCCTTCGTCGGCGCGCCGAGGCAGAGATGATTGGGCCTCGTCCGAGGCAAATATGGTGTGTCGTGCCTGCCATACGAGGCAGCGGCAGCCCTCGCGGCGGAGTCACACTCTCCGACGCTGCTTATGGTGCTCAGCAATCCCTGGCCTGCGGTGGACGTGGTCGGCTCCGACCACGACAGATCTATCATTGACCTCACATCCACCGTTGACGTTTGGCACGAGCTCCGACGAGGAAGAGTAGGGCATGGAGGACAACAGTGCCTAGAGTTCTTGAGCCGGTGCGCGCCCCATGTCCTGTTCTACCTCGTCGGCGGCCACACCAACACTCCGAGGGGCACAACCAGTCGTCGGGCGAGATCGACTTAAGATTAGGTTAACGTGCATATAATTGTATGGATTTGAGGATTCGTAATTGAGGTATCCGATAGTGGAAAGGATTTTTAGTGTGATGTCTGGTCACTGTTCATGGACGCGCCCGAACAAGTCTGCGGGAGTTTAGGGGCTGGAATTTGCGAGGTGTGGTTATAGATGCTCTTAGATCGTCTCATGTTCTTTTTAGGTGGTATTTCAATTTTTTAAAGAGAAAAATGTGCACCTTAACGGCTATGACCGTACTATATCTAAAAATATCCTGCCAACTGTAATTAACGTCTACCAGCAGTGGCCGGGAATCGTGTCCGAGCAGATGGTGATATAGCTAGCCAAACGGGCTGGGTTGGCACCGGCTCGTGACGAGCCAGGCCCAGCACGCTCTAATCGGGCCGTGCCTGAGCCTAAAGGCTGGGCACGCGGGCCAGCACGTCACGGCCCGTTTACCTTTTTAATTTAGTTTTTAATACATACATGGCATAAAGAACAACTCAATAGGCCAAAATCGGTCCAAAAAACACCATAGCGGGCTAGCGGGCCTGACGTGCTGCCTGGCCGGCCCACAGAGCTCCTGGAACGTGCCTGGGCTGGATGGGGCAACACGTGGGCTAGCAGAGCACGACCCGGCTAATTATTATGCGATGACGGGCCATGTCGTGGCAGGAACGATTACAACGGGCTGGGCCGTGTCGGGCCGGGCCGGTCCGTTTGGCCAGCTCACTAGGGATATAGCTTTCCATTAGCAGCAAGTTACATAGTAGATATTTCGCAAAAAAAAAGTTACATAGTAGATAATGCCCCCATTTGTATCCTCGGGGGAAAAAAGGTTGATAATGCCCTTGGTGACATGATTCCATCCCACGGCTCCCTACAGCGGCGAGCAGCACATAGTACCAGTCGTCAACCTCAAGCAACGCGACACTTGTAGCTGTGCACCCCAGCGAGCCTCGTCCTCGGCACTACAGAGAAGGATACATACGATGATATCCTGACCGAAACGTCTTGTTAAGTTTCTTCTATCGGCGAGAAATGGACGGGGAAGAAGAGTAAAGCTGGCTGGCGATCCCCGATATCTCTATCCATCAGACGAGGCAAATGGACAAGACAGACAGGCAGGCAGGCAGCAGCCGCAGCAAAAGGTCAAATATCACAGCAGCCGCTGCTGCACTGCAGAGAAGCCATCCTTTCTCGTGATACCATCAAGGTATAGCCAGCCAGGGGAGATGAAATGAAATGAAAGCAAGGTTTTTTTTACCACGTCTTGTCCGAAACTTGCATGCTCGCTGCAGATTATTTACCGCCGTCTGTCACTCTCGAGAATGCGCTTCTCCGTCCAAGCGTCTAGTGCTAGTGACTTGTATACAGATACAGTGTGTGAGACAAAAAGACGAGGCTCATACATACAAGGGCATTTGCAAGGAATCTCATCCTTAATTGGGTTTTCTGCGCCTGTCAAGCGCAGCAAAATCACATGAGCACACCAAACCCCCCTCCATAAATTAATCACGCTTCTACACCAGCCCCACCCTCTCCCCATGATGCATGTTCCTCCACCTCCACCTCTCTCTCCCTCCCTCCCTCCCTGTCATGGGCCAGAGCCCCTCTCTCTCTCTGCTCTGCTGCTACAAAAGACGGCATCATTTTTTTGCCTCCCTCTCCTGCTTGTCCGGCTCCTTTCTTCTCCTCCTACCCCATTCCGGCTGAGCCCAGAAGCTGGACACACACAGGAACAAATAGTCATGCAGAGAAGGAAGCATCACATCCCAAAATATCCCACAGGATAAACATCTCGAGATCCCCTCACAAATCCAGCAAGAACAGCATTCTCCAAGCTGCCCCTCTTGCTGCTGCTTCACCTACTCCTTTTGCAGTGTTTTCCTGCTACTAGCAGCAGCCTCCAGTCCAGCAGCACATCAAGAACCAAGAAATCCAGCGAAAGGGATTCCATCCTTTTGCGCCTATTCTCTCCCAATCTGCCACGCACAAGTTGCCGAGGCAAGAATCGCTCTTGCAAGATCTTGTTCTACTCCTCCAGCAATTTCGCTCGGCTGCCAATCTTGCGCCGGAGGTTGAGATTTAGAGGCGGAAGAAGCCGAGTCTCCAGCGATGGCGGCCGCGCTGGAGTGCTGGTCGGGCCGGCCGAGCACCGACGAGGAGTCCATGGTGGAGCAGGTTCTCATGAAGCCCCACGCTCGCTCGGACGGCTCGCTCCCCACCTGCGCTGACTCGGCCGGCGCGGGCGACCCGATTTCCGGGCCGGCGGCGCCCAAGAAGTGGCAGCGCCTGGGCCGCAACTTCGCCGGCGCCATCGCGGCATTCAAGAACACGCTGAACCTGGACAACGGCGGCGTCCCCCGCGACCCCTCGCCGCGCGCCGGCGGCGAGAAGCCGCCGCTCCTCCTCCGTGGCCTCGCGCAGCTCTACTCCCGCGGCGCCGCCGCCCAGCAGCTGCCGGAGAAGCTCGTTTCTGACCTCCGCCGCCACTTCGATGCTCTTCCCAACAGGTGAGCGACCATCTTCTCAAGTTCTGCAACAGTGGAAGGTGGCGGACATTCAAGCGGCCACATACCACTGTAAACTGCTTCCGTGTGTCTAATTTCTACATTATCTGCGACTTTTTATCTGGTTTGTTTAATCAGAGGTGCTAAATCAAGCACAAAATTTATTTATTTATTTGGATGTGCTGAATGGTTGCTGACAGTCAGAAATCTCGATTTTGCAGCTACGCGCAGGCAGGATTTGACATGAAAGATGTCCTCTTGCATGCCCGCCTTGTAGAGCAGGCGGCCGGTGAGGATCAGCCTGCACTGAGCATCGAGGAAGTTCATGGGAGCAATGGCAGACAAAGTGGTGCCGAGGGCACTGTATTTCAGCTCACTTTTGCCTGCAATGCCCCACTTTCATGGCAGTCAATGTCAGGCTCACTCGACAGCCCATTGTTCAGTTGCAAGAAGATCCAGATCTTCGAGAAGAGAGGATTGACACTTGGTGTTGTCCTGATAATTGTGCAATCCGGGAACGAGGAGCTCTTCAAGAGCCGTGTCGAGGCCGCGCTAAAATCTGCGACAAAGAAGCATCGGAAGAACAGTGGTGGCGGTGGCGGCGGTGTGAAGCTCCCCTTCGGGCTCTGCGGCTGCCAGGAAGAAGGATCACGCAACTTCGACGAGGAGTCCATGTTTGATCCCGAGGATGGTCAGGTTCTTGACAATGAGCCTGCACGCAGACCATACCTTCCCACTCCCCTACCACAATCATCAGTGTTCGTCTCAGTAGATGAGTGGCAGACCGTCCGATCCGGGGGCGAGGAGCTTGGCCGCTGGATTGTGAGCTCCGAGGAGATAGAATTTGTCGACTGGGTTGGCCAAAACTCGTTCAGGGGAGTCCATAGAGGAAGGAAGGTTTGGGTTAACAAGATGAGGGGTTGTAACATGGGAAGTGCTTACGATGTGGAGATCCGTCAGGACTTGCTGCAACTGATGAGCTGCGGCCAGAAGAACATCCTCCAGTTCCATGGCATCTGCTTCAATGAGAGCCATGGCCTCTGCATAGTGACTAGGATGATGGAAGGGGGCTCAGTTCATGACATCATTATGCAGAGAAACAAGAGGATGTCTCTCCGGGACACGATTAGGATTGCTCTTGATGTCGCCGACGGCTTGGCGTTCATGAACGGCTACGGCATTGCCTACCGTGATCTTAATGCACGAAGGATCCTACTAGACAGACAGGGAAATGCCTGCCTTGGGGATATGGGCATTGTTACCCCTTGTAATAATGCTGGCGAGGTTACTGAGTATGAGACATCTGGGTATCGCTGGCTAGCTCCGGAGGTTAGTTTTCTTGACTTGATTTAGTGTAAACTACTACTATTTCTGAAAGAAAGTTTAGTTCCAGCATGCTAGAAGTCCTTTGTGCTAGTTGCTCTGTTTTAACTGTAGCCACTATCTGGGATCTTCAAGTAACCTAGTAAAACATCGACATTAACGATGAAACATGTAATTTTTTTTACTTTTCATCCTGCAGGAGCACATAGAACTCTAGGACAAACCGTGTAGAACACTGCATCATCTTGCTTTCTATGAGCAGAACATAATAGAATTTCAAATACAAAATGTGGAAAGAAGTACTGCTTTGATCTGACCAACTGATGCTTTTATGCACTAAATCAGCCTGCCAATGCCAGTTAACACTGCCCTGTGTCCACTCAGTAGTCAGGAATCCATCCTTGTAACCCTGATAAACCAATTTTGTGCTGCTATTGTACTCTTTATCATCCTTGGACATTCTATTACACTTGAAGCTTATGTTATACTGAACTTGTCCTTACTGAGAAATTGCTTTGATGCTTTGTTTACAGATCATTGCTGGAGATCCAGAAAGCGTATCGGAGACCTGCATGAGCAATGTCTACAGCTACGGAATGGTTCTCTGGGAGATGGTGACCGGTGAGGAGGCCTACTCGACGTACTCGCCAGTGCAAGCGGCGGTGGGGATCGCGGCGTGCGGTCTGAGGCCGGAGATACCGAGGGACTGCCCTCCTTTCCTGAGGTCGCTGATGAGCCGGTGCTGGGACAATTGCCCTCTGAAGCGCCCTCAGTTCTCGGAGATCATATCCACCCTGCAAAAGCAGAGCATGAGATAGTTTTTTTTCCTTTTTCTTTCCTTTTTTTACCATTATAAATTATGCTATAGTAGTATATGTGCTATGTTTGGCTGAGTGCCCAGAGATGCAGGAGACTGCATGTGAGATGAGATGAAAAAAAAGTATAATATATGTGCAAAGGCTTGATATATTTATTTTGTTGCCTTTTCTTGCCCAATGCATGCATCTTGGATATGTTAGTAGGTCCCCACATGTTGAGTGAGTGAGATGAAAAATCAAGAGAGAGCATCAAAGATTTAGCAGACGGATCTATAGGACAAAGGACAGTTGTTTTTTAGCTTGCCCTCCCTATCCTATCATGCACAACGAACTAACTGCACAGTCCATGCAATGCTCTTGGGACACTTGGACGCAGGCTGCTCATCTACTATAAACAATGGTGGATCTCATCTGGTGGAGAGGTCAAGATGTGTTTAGAGGAGTAGAGCGATCCTTTTTTTTGTTTGACCCGTTCAAGGGTGTGGCTGGCTGGCTGGCTGGCACGCACACCTGGGCTGGGTTCAAATTTGACGAGTAAACAGCCATTGGATCGTTTCCACCCCACATCTGGCGATTAATCAGTGACCGGGCGTAATGCATGTGCGGTAGTTCTCCTCCAAAGTTCATGGCCGTCATTAGTTTCCAAGGAACAGCGCAAACCCTACGTACGTACTGTACGACTTTGTCATTCTTGTATGCGGCCAAATAAGATGATGATGCTGTCTCTTTTTCCTCTTGCTGAATGTTTTTTTTTTGTTTTTTTGCGGATAGTTGAATGTTGATCCTGCGTTGCATGTTACTTGGATTCCTTGGAATTCGGGCCGATAGAACTTTTTTTTTCTTTTCTCTTAATTTTTGCAAGAAAACTTTGGATCTAATAATTTTAATCATGACAGTACAACGAACACGTAAATAATAAAAAATATATCCAGATCCGTAAATCACCTAGCGACGAGTACAAGCACTAAATCGAGTTAAAGGCGTGCCGCCATCATCGCCCCTCCCACACCGGAACCGGGCAAAACTTATTGCTTTAGACAGTCGGGAATTCGTCGTGCTAAGGCCCCATGGAGCGCACGAGAACAATCACCACCGTTGTTGAAGAGTAGCGGAGATCGGAAGAATACAACTTAAAGACGCACGAACATAGACAAACTACTAACAGATCTAAGCAAATACATCAAAGATAGACATCATTTTTTTTAGAATGTTGGCAGGCCCACAGACACTGAGATAGACACTCGTGGATTGCAAGATTTGTGCATTCCAAACTGGCGTGGCAAGTTGCTCCATGCTCTCCTCCATTCGAGGGTGGTTTGCCCGGAAGGAGCGGAGCGGCTTCTCTTTGGCACGGTGCGGGGGCTCTTCTCTGCTCTGGCGCGCACGTATGCCATGAGGCCACCACCCACCACAGCCCCGACACGGCTTGCAGGGGCACCGCTGTGACTGACTGCTCACGCGGGCGCCGGAATTGCAGATGGCTCCCTCCCCGGATCGGCGCTGGAGCATCCGATGAGGCGGCTGCTTGTCCATCGCAGAAGTAATTACGTACTAGTAGGAGTACAAGTAAAATCAAATAACCATGGATGCCATCCATCCGTAAAACAGTAAATGCAGCAGTAAGTGCGAGCTGAACCTTTGTACAGCGACTCCATTGAACCGAGGCATGGGCACAACAGAGACAGCAGGAGTAGTAGTAGCAGCAGCAGCACTGCATCTGCATTCATCCATCCATCCATCCACTCAAGGCCGAGGCGTCCGGCCGGCCATAACCATGAAGCGTGCGACGCATGCACGCACGACGCAGTGGACTGGCGTGCCTCGGTTCGTGCCATTGCCATGAATCTTCTCTGCGGCCCGCGGATCGTCGGCACTGTCGCTCACGCGCCTCTCGCTGAGCGAGCCGCATTTACGCTTTCCCTGTGTGTCCTTGCCACGCCTCCTCCCGTGAGTTGGCTTGGCTTGGCGGTGGCATTCATCAGCCAGCGCCCCATGAATGAATGAACGAACAAACGAAATGAATGGCATGCTAGGATGGTACAGGCCGTAGATCTGAAACAATTCCGTAGCTGAGCTGCTACAGCCTACAGATAGATAGGCACGCAGGGGCAGAGAGCGCACGGGGCTATTGACAGTGACGGAACGGACGGACGCCATGAGGCTGAGGGCGCGAAACACAAGAATCAGCCGCCTCACAGCGGGTGCCTTTCAGGACAATGCTATTTCATCTTCCGCAATAACTGGGCATGAACCATGCAATCCAAACATGAAATGACCACTTGTATTCCTGCCAGCTGCTTCTCATTTCTACTACTCTACATGGATTTGATAGGGCCATCAATTCCTGTATTCCAAGAGGTAAAAGAAAAGGACATTATGTTGCGTCGTTAACCAAAGCCAAAGGAAGAATCATCATCATCAACAACAACAACTTAGGACTACAGCTGAGTCAAGTTTGGCATCCAACTCGAAAGTCAAAACAGAGATGTAATTGCTGAAGAAAGACGAGCGAATGGGATGAGCAGCTCAATGACGCGCTATTCACCCATACAAACAAAACTCTCTGGGTACAATAAACATGGTAGGGAGATCATCAACTTGGAGGGTTTGCCGGCTTTTCTCCTTATTTCTCAAGAGATCACTGGGGGTAAAACTCACTCTCAGGGGGGGCAGGCTACTCGGAAACAGGGCACGCACCCTCGAAAGCTTCCTGCTCCTTGCGGCAGAAGTCAAATTCATTCGTGTAGTAATACATGCACCCAGCATACGCATCCATCTCCTTGGGGCACTTTTGGTGAAGTTCTTTCAACCTGCAATCAGAAATGTGATCACAAAGTGTTACTTAACAGAATGAGAAAGTAGAGCAGGCAGATGAAGAAGACACAAAAGTGACTGACTTCATGGAAGCCACATTGCAGCTAGCAAAGTCTCAAAAATACACGGAAGATGATGAAATGGTCTGAAATCTATAGAGTCCAGAAATATCCTATTTTTAGAATTAACACACGAAATATGAACTTCTAATGATAATAGATCCTGCTAGCCTGCTACTCGAATTGGATGCCCCTATCAACCTTTTTGACATGTCCAAACACAATCACGGAAAACAAATACAGGCATAAAATCATCATGTACGCATTTTTGTTCTCCTTATGTATAGCACACACGCAATGCAACACCCAAGAGGCAAAACAACTTGAACATGGAGCACTACCTCACCAACTTAAAAACCAACCTATCATTATGCCATTGATTTTTGAAGTCCCGAACAAGCAAGTTTTCCACACAAAATGAGTAAAATAAAATGCAAATTCTTTTTCTAGAACACACGTCAAAATGCATGCCATTTTGCATTGAAAGCATCAAAATGACGTGAAGGACAAACCCGAAAACGCTACAAGCAACGAAAAAGCTATCTACAAAAACTAGCAGGCTTACGAAACAAACCAAAAGGAGGGAACCAGAAAGCTAAGAAAACTAGCAAGCAAAACATAACCAAGAACACAGAACTAAACAGAACAGAGCAGGATCTATTAGATGGTGTCTGGAGATGTAGCATGCATAATAATGTGAAAGTCTGAAATCACTGATCATTCTAATGTCAAGTCAGCCTAGCTTACATGGCACTGCTTAAGGTTCAGTTCAGGCAATGGCCCAAACCAAAAAAGTAAATTTTGCCTCCATTTATTCTCACCTAATCATTTCAATACTATATAAACAAAACAAATAGAAGTAACGGAAGTCAGAAAAGACAAGGATTATTCAATCCCACATTATGCTTGTCTACTAGGAGTCACATATGCATTACAATTGATTATTGAATAGATGTTATTGCCATCTTCATAACCATAGACTTGGGCAGGGAATTTTGCACTTCAACACTGGACGGAATAGAAACAACAGCACTAAGGCGGAAAGATAGAACCATATTTTTTTTATATCACGTATGAACTACCGAGATCAAACTGATCATAGGGTATTCTACAAGCAAATAAGCAAGAGATATTATCATCGATACTTCATAAAGTATTTCACCAAAAAACAGGGGTACTATGAGTTACAGGAGTGTATTGGGAGACAAAGTCTGTCGTTGCCAGGCAATGCAGCAGCGCATTGCACAGGAAGACAAAGACAAGAAGAAGTAAGCAGTTACACACTCATACAGGAGATTCCCAAAACATGATTCGTCCCAACATGTGCAGGTTCTACAGGAGAGCAGGTCTGTAGACTCTGTTCTCCTAACATTCAGCGCATGCCGGAGTAGGGACAGATTAGTGGAGAGAGCACAAAGTATAAAGAATGAGAGGCAAAAGGTGAGACGGTGGCTTTTCAAATTTAATCTGTCTGCATTCACCTCTCATTTTGCCTTTCTCTTATCTGTTCATGTATTGCCTCTACATGCGCTGGCATGCACCAACCCTGAGGACAGCAACCTCTCTGGAAGTGCTTTTTTCTAGACCCTGTAGAGTGGGGTGAATCAGGTTTCTAAAAAGCTCTCGGTAGAGTTCTCACTAATTCCCATCTTCATGCTCCACTACAATATCCCTAGTGCATTCGCTTTGTTTTTTTGTTGGTGACAACACCAGACCCTACTGCAACCAAAATTACAATACCCCTTTTAATTTGGGTCTAATACTTTCTTAGGCATCAACTATGATGTCTCTTGCTAGTAGTATTCTTGTGATTATGTCCGATCTTCTAGCACATGTCCATGAGATGACATATATGATGTGATCATACTATTGTTTAATGTTGCTCTTGTGCCTAGTGTCTATGCTGTGCAAGCCTCAATCACAGACTCACAGTTTTACAGAATAAAAAATGTGGCATGCGCCCTCCATGTACTCTCTACAAAAGGGCATTCCAGCCAATTGAGCGGTTCATAGATTCGCTACCACATGCTGGTATAGATGTGGCGGTTTAACATCTCTTGGCCTTCACTGAATGGGAGGAAACATTATCTTAACTGAAAACAGCAAACAGTATAACACTGACTGCTTAGTTCAACAAACCCAAGAGCAATATGACTTGTTTGCGTAGAACTTATAAAGTAGAGTAGTTCTTAAGAACCAGTGTCAGTGGATGTCTATTTAGTGCCTGTATACGGAATTGAACTGGATGTTGTTCGCCCCTTGTGTAACCAGAATATACCAACACACCCTCCGTTCACAAATAAAAGATGTTTTAACTTTTTTTTCTGAATCTGATGTATATATAGACACGTTTTAGTGTGTTTGTTCACTTGTCTCAGTCCATATGTAGTCCATACTGAAATGTCCAAAACATCTTATATTTGTGAACAGAGTATTTAATAGAAATGGACTGAAAATGTGAGATGGTCTAGGTCTCAAGATGATACCAAACGCAGCAGGTGTCACCTGGCAAAGGAAACAGGAGTCATCACCTATATTTTGGCTAGAACTAGATACTTGAGAATTCTACATACTTTATCAATTTGTTCCTCTTAGTCACCTTAGGAACTCTACTAGTTTGTCCGCTGAGGACTATTTGATTATAACTTTTCTGTTACTCATCTGAAAATGGGATACAGAAGACAACAGATTGCAATAGCAAACTTGCTCTGGCATATAAATAGATCAGAATCAATTATTATCTGTTAGACTGTCTCACAGGGTTAAAAATTCAGATAAACATTCGAAGTAGAACAACCAAAATTATACAGCTTCCATCTAAGTGCACGATCCAATGTGTGTGTGTTTGTGGCGGGGGGATTTTAGTGACACCTAATCTGATCAGAAAGGTAGCACTGCATGGTGTAAGCCCTACATAATCAGAAATTATATAGCAATTGCAAACAGCTTATCCGTAATAATTATGCGGTTTATCAGTCAAACAACAAACTCAATTCCCGTCTTCACCAGAGAATGTGGGACTTACTACTAAATTACTCATTACCCATGGTTGGGGCTGAGATTGGGTAGCAACGAACCCTAACCGTCACCACATATCCCAACCTTCGAATAAGCAGTGTAGCAGTGAACCCTGAACTCGGTACAAAGTACAGACCGATGACCAAATGGACATAACTATTACACCATAACTGTCACCAACTAGCTAATCCATGTACCACTACTCTTTAATCCCCTGCGTGACCGGATACGGTTAAATACAAACAAAATGATCATCGCCAACGATTTACAGTTGGCTGCTTGGCTCTCGTCTAGGCATAGGCTAAATACAGAGGCACAAAATCTGCTTACAAGCTCGTCGTCTAACACTAAATGGTAAAACAAGTTCAATATAGGACGCACTAGATATCACAAGTTCACAAAAGAGCAGCATTACGGCATACACACACAAACAAAATTTGGACGCACGTCAGCGACAGAGGATGCGCCTACCGGAATAAATTAATCAGTCGCTGGCAGCACGATCGAAGCAAGCATTTCAGGAATCCGAAATGAAATCAGGCACGAGGGGATGCGATAGGGCGACGGCGAGCGACTCACAGGTTGAAGACGCAGCGCGTGACCTGGCGACCCTTCTCGAGGCACTTCTCCGGGTTGGGGTCCTTCTTCTTGCAGTTGAGGAAGGCCACGTTCTCCGGCCGGCACCGCACCGCGATGTGCTTGGACGCCGCCATCAGCACCGACGACGTTGGGATCGGCTCGCCCGAGGCGTCCACCGGCGTGCTGCTCGCTGACATGGCTGCGGGCGTAGGGCCTCGACGGCTTCTGGGAGATTCTCGGCTTGGAGATCTGGGGGCGAGAGGGGCCAAGGGGGAGGAGAGGACCGGAGCAGATGGAGAGAGGCGAGATTGGGGGCCGGAGGCGGAGGTGCCTTCCTCAGTCAGTACCGTTCCTGGGCTTTGGAGTAGCTACGGGCCTTTTTGTTGGGTATAATCGTGACATTGGGCTAGGTTGCTTGGGCTTATCTCTATCTGTAGCCTAGTAAGAACAGGGCCCGCCCTTAGCTCTCATTTCTTTCCCTTTTAATAAAGTCTAAAGAAATGTAAGACTTTGCCCCCTCTCCCCATCTTCAAGAAAAATAAAAGGAGAAATAATACCCATTTTAATTTCCTTTTGACAGAACCCACTTTATGTCATTTTTTGGGGGGGAAAACTTCCGATCTACTCCCTCCATTTCTAAATATAAGGTGCGTAAGTTTTTTCAAAAGTCAAACTTACGTAACTTTGACCAAATTTGTAGAAAAATATATCAATGTAAATTATATCAAATCGGTATCATCAGATTCATCTTGAAATGTATATTCATATTTTGTTTATTTAATATAACGTAGATGTTGATACTTTTTGCTATAAACATGGTCAAACTTAAAGAAGTTTGACTTTTCAAAAAACTTATACACTTTATCAAATATTATGGCACTACAAAGAACATCAAAAGTAACAATAATTACATCTGTCCGTAGACGACCTAGCGATGACTATAAGCAAAACGAGCCGAAGGCGGGCTGACTTCATCACCCCTTTTTCACCGAAGCCGGACAAAACCTTGTTTTAGTAGGCAGACAGGAAGCCGTTGATAAAAAAAATTGTAGACCGAAAGGATCCAACCTATAGACACACAAACACATATGAACGAAGATCGGATCAAAGAAGATCCACCGAGGACAAACATGATGGCTCGAGAATGATCCATTAAACTTAACGATTGGTTCTAGTCTAACGGCCATAATTGTGTAGACAACCACGTTGTGGCAACGAGGAAACAGGACCATAGAGTGGAACTAATCTCGTGAGGAGGAGTTCCACAACCTTAGCCGAACAAATAAATCAAATACTATATTTGTGATACAAGGTAAATGGTATTGCCATGGCACTTGGCACACCTGATGTATTACCATGAACCTAACTCTCTTAGTGCCTAACTTCTCTATTGTAGGAAAAACACCTTTACTTTCAATTTTATTTATGTTCCTTACTTTTCAGGTGTTATCATTCTCGCCGCCACAAGCTCATCCTTATTTACTACTCCCTTCGTCCCAAAATTCTTGTCTTAGATTTGTCCAGACATGGATGTATCTAAAACTAAAACGTAACTAGATACATCCGCATTTAGACAAATTTAAGACAAGAATTTTGGGAGGGAGGGAGTACTCTGGTTCATTTGCCTCTTGCGACGGAAGCAACATATCCAGAATCACAAGTAGCTACCTTGTATAAGAACTGTGACAACTTATGTGTGGCAGAAAACGCTGCTTATAAATACTCACTTCCGCTCTTTGTTGGGATGATTACTAATTGGGATACTTAGGTGAAAGTGCTACACCACCCTGTTTGGCTTGCAGGCTATCAAAACACCAATTGAATCCCACAAGATCCGCCAGAGACACACTTCCACACGTCCTTCGACGCATCTTGAGGCGGGGGATAGACGAGGAGAACCTTATTCCATCTTTAGGGAGCAACCACCACCTCACCTTCCTAAGGAGAACACAAACCTGAACAAACTCTGGAAATGAAGTATGAGGCCTCCCATCGGCAAAGGTCTGGATCCGTCGTATCCCTATAGTCCTAAGGCCATAGAAGACGACGTAATCGGCAGTGGCGCCGGCTGGAGGTGAGGAAACCCTAGTCGACTTGGAGGCGCTCGCGGGGAAGGACGAGAAGAAGAATGCATGTCATTTTATTTTACATGTGCCCTTGAGGGCCATCCATGGGCCTGTGCAAGCGGTGTGCCCGCACAAGGCTCCCATTTTGGGCCGAACTTTTGTGCATGCACCTTTCTTGGGCCTTGTTAGCTTGGTCGTTTGGAGGTTGGTGCTTCCTAAATCGGGCCCTACTGGTCTGTTCGTTGGTGCTCCTAGTTTTGGGCCTCATCGTTAAGAAAATATAAATCATGAATGCTCAAAAAAGTGTTGGCTTCTCACTCGCAGTGGCTCACTATTTATCTTTGGCCCTAAACTCGATCGATCAAAGGACCTAGATACTCTAAGGTTGTAGTCGTTTCTCTTTCCAAACTAACCAGTCACGATTCTGCTAATTGGCGGCTCGACGGCTTAGCGAATCGCTTCAGGCACCGCACAGATCCACGATATCGGACATACCCCATAACATTTGCCAAGCAGTGACGACCCACGGGTATAGAGGATATGATAGTCTTCGAGGGAAGTATTTCAACCCAAAATTATTGATTCGACACAAGAAGAGCCAAAGAATATTTATAAGCCTTAGCAATTGCGACAACATATTAGTAGCAAGGTAATATGATAGCAGTGGTAGAAATAGCAAGAAGTTTGTAGAATAGTAGCAGAATAAAGGAGTAGTTGTTGTAACGAAAATAATAGCAGTAAACGCGTAGGCATGGAGTACGGGACGGGGTTGCTCGTACGAGATTCAATATGCAACGGTCATAACCTAGAGCAATAACATACTAGTTCCAATTCATCAATCATATGTAGGCGTGGATTCCATAAATAGTTATACACGCTTGCAATAAGAACTTGCATAATATTTTTTGTCCTATCCTCGCGTGGTAGCAGAGTCCTAATGAAAATTAAGGGTAATTAAGACACTTCTTTTAATAGAGAACTGGAATAAAGCATTAACACATAGCAAATACATGTAATCCTCAAGTTAAAATCACCTGTCGATATCCAAGGTATTGCCACCTTGGGGTCTAGGGTTCAGAGTAATAATATGTGCATACAACTTACAAATATCAAGAACACAAATATATTCATGAAAACAAAGAGGGTTAAGATATGGAATCATGGCACCCAGGCCCTAGTGACAAATATTAAACATAGCAAAGTCATAGCAACATCAATCTAGAACATAGTGGATGCTAGGGATCAAGCCCTAACAATTTGACAATGATTACATAAAAATCTCATCCAATCCCATCTACCTCCACATGCATATAGAAAATTACTCACACATGGATGTGAGCATCATGAAATTGTTGATGGGGAGGGGTTGGTGATGATGGCAACGACGAATCCCTCTCCCCAGAGCCAAAAACGGACTCCAGACCGGGGCCCCTGAAGAATAGAAGGTGGCGGCGGCTCCGTATCGTAAAATGCAATGGTAATGTTCGTTGTATTTTTGGGATATATGGGAATTTACAGCGCTGGAATCAAGTCAAGGTGGTGGCCAGGGGCCCCACACAGCGACCACCGCGTATGGCGCCCTAGTGGTCCCCCTCAGGTACTTCTTCGCTCCACAATTCATTATTCATTCAAAAATAGTTCTTTAAAATTCCCATCCAATTTTTGAGCAATTTTATTTCTGCACAAATACAACACCATGACAGTTATGCTGTAAACAACGCTAGTCCGGTTTAGTTTCATCCATATCATGCAAATTAAAAGGCCAAAATAAGAGCAAAAATGTTTAGAAAAGTAGATACATTGAAGACACATCAGGCAACTGATACGTCTCCAACGTATCTATAATTTTTGGTTGTCTCATGCGGTTATATTATCATTCTTGGATGTTTTAGACTCATTTTATAGCAACTCTTTATCATTTTTTGGGACTAACCTATTGACATAATGCCCAGTGCCAGTTTGAAAGATTGTGGATGTCGCCTAAAGGGAGTGTGAATAGCGCTTTTAAAATAATTATGGTTTAGGCTTGAACAAATGCAGAATAAACCTAGCGGTTAATTTGTCAAGTACAAAACCTACAACAACTAGGCTCACCTATGTGCACCAACAACTTATGCTAAGCAAGATAAACTACAAGGTGATAGCAAAGATATATGACAAGAAACAATATGGCTATCATAAAGTAAAGTGCATAAGTAAAGGGCTCGGGTAAGAGATAATCGAGGCACGCGGAGACAACAATGTATCCCAAAGTTCACACCCTTGCGGATGCTAATCTTTGTTTGGAGCGGTGTGGAGACACAATGCTCCCCAAGAAGCCACTAGGGCCACCGTAATCTCCTCACACCCTCGCACAATGCAAGATGCCGTGATCCACTAAGGGACCCTTGAGGGCGGTCACCGAACCCGTACAAATGGCAGCCCTTGGGGTCGGTCACCGAACCCGTACACTTTGGCAACCCTTGGGGGCGGTCACCGGTACCCGTCAAATTTCTCGGGGCGATCTCCACAACTTAATTGGAGGCCCCGACGCTTGCCCGGAGCTTTACACCATAATGATTGAGCTCCGAACAACACCAATCGTCTAGGGCGCCAAGGCACCCAAGAGGAACAAGCTCTAGGGTGCCCAAACACCCAAGAGTAATAAGCTTCTCAAACTTCACTTCCACGTATCACCGTGGAGAACTCAAACCGATGCACCAAATGCAATGGCAAGAGCACACAAAATGCCCAAGTCCTTCTCTCCCAAATCCCACCAAAGCAACTAATACTAGGGAGGAAAATGAGAGGAAGAACGAAAGAACAACATGAAGAACTCCAAGATCTAGATCCAAGGGGTTCCCCTCACTTAGAGGAGAAAGTGATCGGTGGAAATGTGGATCTAGATCTCCTCTCTCTTTTCCCTCAAGAACTAGCAAGAATCATTGAAGGGATTGAGATTTAGCAAGCTCGAAGAAGGACAACAATGGGGGAAGAACACGAGCTAAAGAGATAAGGTTCATTGGAGAAGAAGACCCCCTTTTATAGGTGGGGAAAAATCCAACCGTTATGCTCACAGCCCGCACAGAGCGGTACTACCGCTCGACTTCACGGTACTACCGCAAGGGGTAGCGGTACTACTGCTTGCGAGCGGTACTAAAAAAATACATCCGTGCCTACCACCGCTTGACTTGTGACGAGTTTTTGATCCGGAGCGATACTACCGCTGTAGTAGCCACGGTAAAACCGCTCTGGAGCGGTACTAAAAAATTACATCCGCTCTTGTCCGCGATAGTACCGCTGCAACCTTTTCAGAACACCAAAACTGCCACAACTTCTGCAAACGGACTCCGAATTCAACGAAACCAAGTTTGTTGGAAAGCTAGCGACAAGGGCTAACACAATCATGATAGAACTAACAATAAGAAGGAAATTAGAAAAGGCCCAAGAGAAAATGGTGAGAACCCTTCCTCAAAAAAGACCGGTAAAACCTCCAACACTGAAAACGCGATAGAAGAAGCATATGAAATCGGTTTTCGATGTACTAGAGCTTGTCATGAAGATAACCACAAGCTCTAAAACCTCAATAGAAAATACAAATTAGAATCAAGAAAGATGATGCAAGGATTCAATGGTTTGAGCTCTCGACAAACGATACGATCGCGCTACTCACTTGAGAGCCCCCCTTGATAGTACGGCTATCGATCCTATAACCTGGTCTCCAAACTATCACCATCAGACCGGTAAAATATAAAACCTATCAAGGGCAAACCTTTGCCTTGCATGAAGTCCACTTGAGCTAGATGATGACGATCTTGACTCGCTCAAGTTGGACCACCTTTCTTGATTGCGTTGGGTCGATGAAGACTAGATGATTACTCCCCCATACTCCACTATGGGTGAGCCACTCTTTGGCACATCTTCACAAGTCCATTGACACCAAAATGGATGGCAAGCATCAAGCACTTGATCTCTTCGTGATGCTCCACTTGAACTTGCGCACGGCAATCTTGATGACGATCACCACTTGATGTCATCCTCTCTATTGGTTGAGTGATATCTTCCTCTTGACGCAAGCCCATGAACACGTACCTACCCCACATAGAACTCTCACATAGACCATGGGTTAGTACACAAAGCACAATGGACAATGCTTAGCATACCATGGGATCACTTGTTCCCTCTTGGTACATCTTCTACGCTTTGTGAGTTGATCAACTTGATTCGCTCTTGACTTAGTCTTGATCAACCTTGAATCTTTCCAACTCTCTTCATTTGGAAGATGCCTTGAAGGTAAACATGAATGATCACACGATCTTCTTTTTTAAGACATGCTTGCAATAATCTCAAAACTCACATATCCAATCTTTGGATAATTCCTTAATAGCACCTTGGTCAACTCATAAACTCCTTGAAACCAACACATGGACTTCAAGAAGAGCATATGGACAAATCCTTCAAATATAACTCAATGCAACCATTAGTCCATAGAGAGTGTCATCAATTACCAAAACCACGCATGGGGGCACCGCATGTCCTTTCAATCTCCCCTATTTTGGTAATTGATGACAATCACTTTCAAGAGAGTTTATATAATAGGTATTTATGCATCACCATGCAATGCAAAAACCAATAGTGCATGCGTATGAGATGCAAATGCTAAGGAACAAAACCAAAGCAAGAAGAGATAACTCTCTGAACTTCTCCACAAAACTCTCTGAAACTTCTCCCCCGTTGGCATCGATTGCCAAAATGGGCGAAAATCTAAGAAGGCCAATATAAATTGTGGTCCTCCATTAATTGTGTATTTCTCAACAAGAGCGTGGAATGCAATACACATATCCAAAGGTAATTACTTGGAGGAACACAAACTATATTGAGGCACAAAGATTGTTAAAAGAATGATATGCCACAAAGACATAACAAAGAGAGACACAAGCAATCAAGCAGTCAAAATATACCAATTGAAGCAAGCAATCAAAGGATATCAATTGAACCAACTAGACCAAGGATCCTATGAGCCATAAGAATAAATAATATTATGATATTAGCAGAGGAGTGTTCTAAAGAAACTAGAGAAGCTCCCCATGATTTGTGCACAAATAAGACTATTTGTATTGGATACAAAGTGCACAAAATAGGATCATAGCTCCCCCAAAATCAATAGAAACTCACAACCAGTGCAAGTGAGCATATAGGAAACAAAGGCTAGCACTTGCAACAAGCACATGGTTGAGCAACATGTAAAAGAGGCAACTTAAAAATAGGCTCAACCAAAATGACGTGTGTGAGTCATGACAAAGCACTTGAGAAGACTAACATAAGGATGAGCATAAAGCATCAACATAGTCTTGGGTAAATGAGATACACGGTGCATGACATGTCATCCCCACACACATCCAACAAGCAAATGGGTTCACAAGCTCACTAAAATGTGAGTTAACAACAAGGCTTGCGACAACCCATGGTGAAGATAGAAGATGAAAGCCTTATCAAGACGAGGGATACCAATTAAGATGGCAAAAGCCTCGTAAAGACAAGCATGAGGAAAATAATCTTCACCACACAAGAGTGCATCAAGATGCAACAAGATATGACCTGCACTCAAGGCAAAAGCTTTCACGGAGCCACCAAAGAAAAATTATAAGAAAGACAAGGTGGACGTGAAAGAAAGGATATCATCTGGAGATGTAATTTCTCTCAAGTGTATAATGTTCTAGATGAAATCATGATGATATATATCTACAAAGAAGGATGTACACCCGAAATAGTTACAACAAGAAGGAACAAGATATCCAAAAGGAAGTCATAAATATACCAATAAGATATTTGCTTGAAAGCATAGCACATGGATAGATATTATCTTATAGTATATAAATGAGCTTCAACCAAACGAACATCAAAGACATCACAATTATCAACAAGAGATCATTGTTGAGATGCTTTGAGAAGGGAAACAAGTATCACAAGAACTAATCAAGAAATTCATGCCATGATGCAACCTACACAAGGTTGAATGTAAGAGATGTATGCATGAGTAGATACTTGTTACCGAGATAGCATTGGAAGGATGTAGTAGGTACCAATTAAAGGTAGATAGTAGTTCATTGCTCATCCTAGCTTGACTCCAATAAGCACATGGTGAAAACACCTTCCTTGTGAGTGAGCCGAGCATCCAATGCATCTCCAATTGTTCCTAGAACAACACAAGCAAACACAATGGTACCCAACCTCATTGGGACCAAAGAGTTAGAGAACCAACAATACATAGGACAAACTCCACGTAAATATGTGCATATAGATATGAAAATGACTTTCATGCACATCTCATCCAATTTGTGACTTGGTGGAGTTTCCCCTATATATTGGGTCAAAGAAAGAAAGCATGCCAAAGAAACTACATGAAGTTAATATGCATGCTCAAGACTTTCAAGAACCGATACCAATTGACAAACAAATACCAAGTGAAGAAAATATACCAAATGAATAAATCATTACTTGGAGGATGTCCATAACAGATACATCAAGGAATGATATATCCATTGGTACACACTAAATTATAGATGTCAAACTCCCAAAGAGAGGATGGTTCCAAACAAACCAAGCTCTCGACAAAGTTTCATGATGACACAAAGTACCAAAAAGAAAATGACTTGCCTTCCACCAACACATGCTTGAAAAGGATCACAAGATGAGCGTTTTATAGAAAATAGGATAGCTCCCCCAAGACTAGTGCATTGTAGAAAATTTGCATTTGAATACAAAATGCACAAGGTGGGATCACCACTTTCACTATATCTAGAAAACACTAAACAAGATCAAGAAATTAACAAGATCCACAAGTGATATGGAAGACAAAGGGAGTTAACACAAACCTTGGCAAGAGATAAGGCAAATAAAAGCAAAATCCAATATAAAGATGATCAATAATTTCTACCACACATGTGAGTACCAATTGTCAAAAGACAAGAAGTATTTGGAAATAATTCCCGGTGGTAGATAGCAAGGTTATCCAACATCATCTTCACACCAAACACACAAGCAAATTTGCAACTTGTAGAGCTAACATGTCACCTAGGAACAAGATAATTTACAATATCAGTTCTAGGTGACAATATCTCAAATATACACATTTTCTAGGCTAGTAATATACACGTAGCATATTACTCCATGATAATCCCCAAGTGCAGGGAATCATCGTAGCAATTTCCAAAGGTGGAAGTGATAAGTATGGAGTGCCGAACCCACAAGGAGCTAAAGGTAAAAGCAATATTCTCTCAAGTCCTATCTGCCACTGATACGACTCTACGTACACCGAACGTTTGCTTCCAACTAGATACAAGAAATAAAACTACGTTGTGAGTATGAAGAGGATAACTTTGCATGATATCGGAGAGCTAAAATATAAAAGTAGGTTATGTTATCATAAACTTATAATATATTACTAAATATTATAAATAGCGAGTGTGGAATAATGATGGGTCGGTGTGCGGAATTATCCTAGGCAATTGTTAACAAGATCGGTGGTCGTCATTGCAATTTCATATGAGGGAGAGGCATAAGCTAACATACTTTCTCTTCTTGGATCATATGCACTTATGATTGGAATTCTAGCAAGCATCCGCAACTACTAAAGATCATTAAGGTAAAACCCAACCATAGCATTAAAGTATCAAGTCCCCTTTATCCCATACGCCACAACCCCCTTACTCGGGTGTATGCTTGTATCACTCAAGCAACCCACTATAAGCGAATCATGAACGTATTGCAACACCCTACAGTGGGAATCCCTCACGCTTGCGCGACACGGAGAGCACAATAGGACATCACCAAAACAAAACATACAACTCGTACCAATCTAGATCATCAATCAACCCAAAGACAAAAGATATCTAATCAAAACATCATAGCATGGCAACACATCATTGGATCATAATATGTGGCATAAAGCACCATGTTCAAGTAGGGATTGCAGCAGGGTGTGGGAGAGTGGACCGCGTAAAAGAGATGAGGATGGTGATGATGATGGTGATGTTGGTGAAGACGGTCACCGCGGCGATCATTCCCCTCTCGATGGCACTCCGGCGCCACCGAGGGAGAGGAGGAGAGGTCCTCCCCCTTGTGCTTCCTCCTTCATGGCCTCCCCTGGATGGGGAGAGGTTCTCCCTCCGGTCCTTGGCCTTCATGGCGATGATGGCCCCTCCTGAATCCTCCTCCGTGGCCTCCGGTGATGATGGCCCCCTTCGGCAGGGTGCTAGAGAGGGCCTAGATTGATTTCTCGTGGCTACAGAGGCTTCTGGCGGCGAAACTTCTGATCTAGGTTATTTTCTGGAGGTTTCTGTATTTATAGGAATTTTTGGCGTCGGTCTCACGTCAAGGGGGTCTCCGAATCGTCCACGAGATAGGGGCCCACGCCTAGAGGGGGTGGGCACGCCCCCCACCCTAGTGGACAGCCTGAGACTCTTCTGGCCCAACTCTTTTACTCCAAGGGCTTCTTTTGGTCCATAAAAAATCATCAAAAATTGGCACGTCAATTGGACTCCATTTGGTATTCCTTTTCTGTAAAACTCAAAAACAAGGAAAAAACAGAAACTGGCACTGGGCTCTAGGTTAATAGGTTAGTCCCAAAAATCATATAAAATAGCATATAAATGCATATAAAACATCTACGATGGATAATATAATAGTATGAATACTTCATAAATTATAGATACATTGGAGACGTATCACTCCCCCATAATGCGATACAATTGAAGATAAACAAGAGGCATATAAAATATCCAACAAGAGATAATTAATGGACTATTTATAATTTGAATTTCTCATGAGAAGACATACCACATAGTGACTAGATAATCTTGTAATATCAATACTAGATGGTATTCCTCATGTACACACATTTATAGGATTGTGAAGTGCACAACGCACATCACTTCCCAAAAATAGGATTCTCCATTAATCTCTCACAAGAGCCAACTAAGATACAAACAAGATGCGCAAAGGCTCGACGCACTACACACACATACATGATGTGCAAACCAACACACACATACTTGATTACTCAAGATAATAAAATTGGAAGCACAACATATACAACACATGCAAGGAACAAAACCAAAACATGCAAAGGGGCAAGTAACTTCCAATGTAAACTATTTAAGTACAAGTTACCGCAAGGAGGCACATTGGATATAAGATAGAAACTTGATAACCCAATTGACTTGGCTTGAGACAATATGAATGATGAAGATCCCTTAATTCTTCATGATGTAGCCAAGTCTCCAATGCCCTCCAACAACACCTATTGATCAATTTTGAGGTCCTAAGAGGTTAGTCACAATAGGCTTGGCAACCCAAATGGTTCTTTTCTTGACACCACTTTGAGTACCAACAAACTTGGCAAACACATTGCCAACCTTATACTTCCCAAGAGAATAGATATTATCAATAATAACTGGGTTGGATAAGTTACCACTAGTGCATGAAGAAGCGACATGACCTTTCTCATGACATAGGTAGCAACGTCCACTCTTCACTTTCTTCTCACTTGATTTCTCAACTTGAGAAGCATTAGCTTGAGTCTTCTTGGGAAGAGGCCTTTCTTCAACTTGAGGTTGAGCATGAGAATGAACTTGCGGCCGCTTCCCTTGTTTCTTGACACTAATGGCCTTCTTATTCAATGGGCAAGATCTAACATGATGCCCTTCAATTTTGCACTTGAAGCAAACAATCTTGGCCGAATTCTTGACTTGTTCTTGGCCCTTCTTCTTGTTCATCTTGGACTTCTTCTTCTTATTGGAGTTGAATCCAAGTCCACATTTGTCATTGGGGGATTTTTGCACACTCAAGATATTATTGAGTGTGGACTTCCCTTCATGACACATTTCCAAGTCTTTCTTCAATGAAGTGACTTGGGCCTTGAGCTCTTTGATTTCCTCTACATGGTTAGTATCAACACAAGTACTAGAGGAAGTGTAGGAATATCCTTGTTAGAGCAACAAGGAAAGGAAAGCAATTCGTCACAAGATGTAGCAACATTATGAGTTGATGAATTACGGGGATTAGCACATGGCAATATAGCATTTAGACTTGAAATAGTGCTAGTATCCACATGAGGCTCACTAGATGTTACCTTAGTCATCATAGCGTCATGAGCTATCTTTAGCATATTATGGGATACTAGAAGATCATCATGAGAGCTTGAGAGATTTTCATGGATTTCTTCCAATTTCCCATAATTGCTAGATAGCAACTCAAGTTGAGCCCGTAGCTCGACATTCTCCTTCAAAATGGATGCTTCACAAGTAATAGTGTTAGTAGCACAAGCATCATCAATAATAGCAAGAGGAGAAGCCAACTTGGCAAGCTCTTTTGAATATGAAGCTTTAAGTTGTACATGAGACTCCGTGAGTTTGTTGAGCTCACTCGTAATGACCCTAGAGCCATTTTCGAGGTGTCCAAAGTCCTCGAGGAGTTTAGCATGCGCAACTTCAAGCTTCTCATTTTTAGTTTCAAAATCATTGGCCACCTCAAGAGCTCTATCATGAGATTCCTTCACTCTAGATAATTCTAGAGCAAAAGTCTCCTCAAGAGATTCCTTGGTGGTTTGTTCAAGTTCAAGAGCTCGAGAGAGGTCCGCAATCTGATTAGCACAATCATGATCATGACCTTCCATTTTCTCAATGGTGACCTCATGCTCCTCGAGATGAGATTCCAACTCCTCAATATATTTCTTGCCCTCAATGTCAATCGACATGATTTCCATGAAGTTGGAACGAGCAATTTTATTCTTATGAAGAGCTTTAAAAATAATTTCTCCCTTAATTTTTAAGGAAGCAACATTATCATTCTCTTCATCATTATCCTCATCATCATTAGCATTAACATAATCATCAAGAGACATATTGGGTTCAAAGTAGGAGATACCTTTGAAGCCTTAGCCATAAGGCAAAAAGCAATAGATGATGTTGTAGGATCTCTTGAAGCACCATTTAAGACCACATCTTGTTCCATGGAGTGTTGAGTTTCCTCTACATTGTTAGCACAACAACTCGAGGAAATAGATACATTTTTATCATGGCAACAAGACATAGCAACCATATCATCATGAGATTTGAGCAAGCAATTTCTACATGATATGCAAGGACTATAAACACAAGCATGTGAACCATGTAAGGAGCTCGAAGTGTTAAAGTCCAAAGAAGGACCATTGCAATAAGATAGTAATGAAGGATCACCAATAACAAGCATACTATCATCATTGCAATGACCAATACTACTCACCCTAGCATTACCTTGTGGCAATCCACATGTAGGTGAAGTAGAGGAAGTTGAGAAGGCAACATGGCTGGAGGTGGAGGGCGAACAATCACCCCCACAAACTTGGACACACCATATTTATCTTGAAGCTTTGTCCACAACTCATGAGCATCCCAGAACGACATGAGTTGAAATATAACTACATTGATAAAAGCATAAAAAAACACGTTAGAAGCTTGAGCATTGAGATGAGAGTTTTTCTCATCCTCTAAAGATAATCTTTGGGGATTCTTTGGAGGAGAAAAACCAATATCTACAATTCACTCTAAATTTGGGTCCATGACCCTAAAGAGATTAAGCATGCGAATTACCCAAACATCAAAGTTTGTGCCATCGAAACTAAGATTGTCAGAGAATCCTAAACCCCTAGTTGACATCCTTACTCTCTAGGCGGTTAAGCCCTATAAAGAGAGACGAGGCTCTGATACCAACTGAAAGATCGTGGATGTCGCCTAGAGGGGGGGGGAGGGTGAATAGGCGCTTCTAAAATAATTATGGTTTAGGCTTGAACAAATGCGGAATAAACCTAGCGGTTAATTTGTCAAGCACAAAACCTACAACAACTAGGCTCACCTATATGCACTAACAACTTATGCTAAGCAAGATAAACTACAAGGTGATAGCAAGATATATGACAAGAAACAATATGGCTATCACAAAGTGAAGTGCATAAGTAAAGGGCTCAGGTAAGAGATAACCGAGGCACGTGGAGATGATGATGTATCCCGAAGTTCACACCCTTGCGGATGCTAATTTCCGTTTGGAGCAGTGTGGAGGCACAATGCTCCCCAAGAAGCCACTAGGACCATCGTAATCTCATCACGCCATAGTGCATGATGCCGTGATTCCACTAAGGTACCCTTGAGGGCGGTCACCAAACCCGTACAAATGGCAACCCTTGGGGGCGGTCACCCGAACCCGTACACTTTGGCAACCCTTGGGGGCGGTCACCGGTACCCGTAAAATTGCTCGGGGCGATCTCCACAACTTAATTGGAGGCCCCGACGCTTGCCCGGAGATTTACACCACAATGATTGAGCTCCGAACAACACCAACCGTCTAGGGCGCCAAGGCACCCAAGAGGAACAAGCTCTAGGGTGTCCAAACACCCAAGAGTAATAAGCTTCTCAAACTTCACTTCCACGTATCACCATGGAGAACTCAAACCGATGCACCAAATGCAATGGCAAGAGCACACGGAGTGCCCAAGTCCTTCTCTCCCAAATCCCACCAAAGCAACTAATGCTATGGAGGAAAATGAGAGGAAGAATGAAAGAAGAACACGAAGAACTCCAATATCTAGATCCAAGGGGTTCCCCTCACTTAGAGGTGAAAGTGATTGGTGGAAATGTGAATCTAGATCTCCTCTCTCTTTCCCTCAAGAGCTAGCAAGAATCATTGGAGGGATTGAGAGTTAGCAAGCTCGAAGAAGGTCAACAATGGGGGAAGAACACGAGCTAAATATACAAGGTTCATTGGGGGAAGAAGACCCCCTTTTATAGGTGAAAAATCCAACCGTTATGCTCATAGCCCGCACAGAGCGGTACTACTGCTTGACCTCACCGTACTACCTCAAAGGGTAGCGGTGATACTGCTTGCGAGCGGTACTAAAAAAATACATCCGTGCCTACCACCACTGGACTTGTGACGAGTTTTTGATCTGGAGCGGTACTACCACTGTAGTAGTCGTGGTAAAACTGTTAGGGAACATAGTAATTTCAAAAAAATTCCTACGCACTCGCAAGATCATGGTGATGCATAGCAACGAGAGGGGAGAGTGTTGTCCACGTACCCTCATAGACCGAAAGCGGAAGCGTTAGCACAACGCGGTTGATGTAGTCGTACATCTTCATGATCCAACCGATCAAGTACCGAACGTACGGCACCTTCGAGTTCAGCACACGTTCAGCTCGATGACGTCCCACGAACTCCAATCCGGCAGAGCTTTGCGGGAGAGTTCCATCAGCATGATGGCATGATGACGGTGTTGATGATGCTACCGATGCAGGGCTTCGCCTAAGCACCGCTACGATATTACCAAGGTGGAATATGGTGGAGGGGGGGGCACCGCACACGGCTAAGAGATCAGTGATCAATTGTTGTATCTAGAGGTGCCCCCTGCCCCCGTATATAAAGGAGCAAGGGGGGAGGCGGCCGGCCTAGGAGGAGGGCTAGGACTCCTCCTTTCCTTGTTGTAGTAGGACAAGGGGGAAAGGGAGAGAGAGAGAGGAAGGAAAGGGGGGCGCCACCCCCCTCCTTGTCCAATTCGGACTAGAGGGGGAGGGGGCGCACGGCCTGCCCTGGCCGCCCCTCCTCTTCTCCACTAGGGCCCATGAGGCCCATTAAACCCCCCCGGGGGGTCCGATAACCCCCGGTACTCCAGTATATGTCTGAAACCTTCCGAAACCATTCCGATGTCCGAACATAGTCATCCAATATATCGATCTTTATGTCTCAACCATTTTGATTCTCCTCGTCATGTCCATGATCATATATGGGACTCTGAACTACGTTCGATACATCAAAACACAAAAACTCATAATACCGATCGTCACCAAACATTAAGTGTGCGGACCCTACGGGTTCGAGAACTATGTAGACATGACTGAGACACGTTTCCGGTCAATAACCAATAGCAGAACTTGGATGATCATATTGGTTCCCACATATTCTACGAAGATCTTTATCGGTCAAACCGCATAACAGCATACGTCGTTCCCTTTGTCATCGGTATGTTACTTGCCCGAGATTCGATCGTCGGCATCTCAATACCTAGTTCAATCTCGTTACCGGCAAGTCTCTTTACTCGTTTATGTAATCATCCCGCAACTAACTCATTAGTCACATTTCTTGCAAGGCTTATAGTGATGTGCATTACCGAGAGGGCCCAGAGATACCTCTCCGACAATCGGAGTGACAAATCCTAATCTCGAAATACGTCAACTCAACAAGTACCTTCAGAGACACCTGTAGAGAACCTTTATAATCACCCAGTTACGTTGTGACGTTTGGTAGCACACAAAGTGTTCCTCCGGTAAGCGGGAGTTACATAATCTCATAGTCATAGGAACATGTATAAGTCATGAAGAAAGCAATAACAACATACTAAACGATCAAGTGCTAAGCTAACGAAATGGGTCGAGTCAATCACATCATTCTTCTAATGATGTGATCCCATTGATCAAATGATAACTCATATCTATGGTTAGGAAACTCAACCATCTTTGATCAATGAGCTAGTCTAGTAGAGGCATACTAGTGACACTATGTTTGTCTATGTATTCACACATGTATTATGTTTCCGGTTAATACAATTCTAGCATGAATAATAAATATTCATCATGATACGAGGAAATAAATAATAACTTTATTATTGCCTCTAGGGCATATTTCCTTCAGTCTCCCACTTGCACTAGAGTCAATAATCTAGATTACACAGTAATGATTCTAACACCCATGGAGCCTTGGTGCTGATCATGTTTTGCTCGTGGAAGAGGCTTAGTCAACGGGTCTGCAACATTCAGATCCGTATGGATCTTGCAAATCTCTATGTCTCCCACCTTGACTTGGTCCCGGATGGAATTGAAGCGTCTGTTGATGTGCTTGGTTCTCTTGTGAAATCTGGATTCCTTTGCCAAGGCAATTGCACCAGTATTGTCACAAAAGATTTTCATTCGACCCGATGCACTAGGTATGACACCTAGATCGGATATGAACTCCTTCATCCAGACTCCTTCATTTGCTGCTTCCGAAGCAGCTATGTACTCCGCTTCACACGTAGATCCCGCCACGACGCTTTGTTTAGAACTGCACCAACTGACAGCTCCACCGTTCAATATAAACATGTATCCGGTTTGCGATTTAGAATCGTCCGGATCAGTGTCAAAACTTGCATCGACGTAACCATTTATGACTAGCTCTTTGTCATCTCCATAAATGAGAAACATATCCTTAGTCCTTTTCAGGTACTTCAGAATGTTCTTGACCGCTGTCCAGTGATCCGCTCCTGGATTACTTTGGTACCTCCCTGCTAAACTAATAGCAAGGCACACATCAGGTCTGCTACACAGCATTGCATACATGATAGAGCCTATGGCTGAAGCATAGGGAACATCTTTCATTTTCTCTCTATCTTCTGCAGTGGTCGGGCATTGAGTCCGACTCAACTTCACACCTTGTATTACAGGCAAGAACCCTTTCTTTGCTTGATCCATTTTGAACTTTTTCAAAACTTTATCAAGGGATGTGCTTTGTGAAAGTCCAATTAAGCGTCTTGATCTATCTCTATAGATCTTGATGCCCAATATATAGGCAGCTTCACCGAGGACTTTCATTGAAAAACCTTTATTCAAGTATCCTTTTATGCTATCCAGAAATTCTATATCATTTCTAATCAACAATATGTCGTCCACATATAATATTAGAAATGCTATGAGCTCCCACTCACTTTCTTGTGAATACAGGCTTCTCCAAGTGTCTGTATAAAACCATATGCTTTGATCACACTATCAAAGCATTTATTCCAACTCCGAGAGGCTTGCACCAGTCCATAAATGGATCGCTGGAGCTTGCACACTTTGTTAGCACCTTTTGGACCGATAAAACATTCTGGTTGCATCATATACAACTCTTCTTCTAGAAATCCATTCAGGAATGCAGTTTTGACATCCATTTGCCAAATTTCATAATCATAAAATGCGGCACTTGCTAACATGATTCAGACAAACTTAAGCATCGCTACGGGTGAGAAAGTCTCATCGTAGTCAACCCCTTGATCTTGTCAAAAACCTTTCGCAACAAATCAAGCTTTGTAGACAGTAACATTACCATCAGCGTCAGTCTTCTTCTTGAAGATCCATTTATTCTCGATGGCTTGCCGATCATCGGGCAAGTCAACCAAAGTCCATACTTTGTTCTCATACATGGATCACATCTCAGATTTCATGGCCTCAAGCCATTTTGCGGAATCTGGGCTCATCATCGCTTCCTCATAGTTCATAGGTTCGCCATGGTCAAGTAACATAACCTCCAAAATAGGATTACCGCACCACTCTGGTGTGGATCTTACTCTGGTTGACCTACGAGTTTCGGTAGTAACTTGCTCCGAAGTTTCATGATCAATATCATTAGCTTCCTCTCTAATTAGTGTAGGCGTCACAGGAACCGGTTTCTGTGACGAACTACTTTCCAATAAGGGAGCAGGTACAATTACCTCATCAAGTTCTACTTTCCTCCCACTCACTTCTTTTGAGAGAAACTCCTTCTCTAGAAAGGATCCATTTTTAGCAACGAATGTCTTGCCTTCGGATCTGTGATAGAAGGTGTACCCAACAGTTTCCTTTGGGTATCCTATGAAGACACATTTCTTTGATTTGGGTTCGAGCTTATCAGGTTGAAGTTTTTTCACATAAGCATCGCAGCCCCAAACTTTAAGAAACAACAACTTTGGTTTCTTGCCAAACCATAGTTCATAAGGCGTCATCTCAACGGATTTTGATGGTGCCCTATTTAACGTGAATGCAGCTGTCTCTAAAGCATAACCCCAAAACAATAGCGGTAAATCAGTAAGAGACATCATAGATCGCACCATATATAGTAAAGTACGATTACAACGTTCGGACACACCATTACGTTGTGGTGTTTCGGGTGGCGTGAGTTGTGAAACTATTCCGCATTGTTTCAAATGTAGACCAAACTCATAACTCAAATATTCTCCTCCACGATCAGATCGTAGAAACTTTATTTTCTTGTTACGATGATTTTCCACTTCACTTTGAAATTCTTTGAACTTTTCAAATGTTTCAGACTTATGTTTCATTAAGTAGATATACCCATATCTGCTCAAATCATCTATGAAGGTGAGAAAATAACGATACCCGTCGCGAGCCTCAATATTCATCGGACCACATACATCAGTATGTATGATTTCCAACAAATCTGTTGCTCGCTCCATTGTTCCGGAGAACGGCGTTTTAGTCATCTTGCCCATAAGGCATGGTTCGCAAGTACCAAGTGATTCATAATCAAGTGATTTTCCAAAAGTCCATCAGTATGAAGTTTCTTCATACGCTTTACACCAATATGACCTAAATGGCAGTGCCACAAATAAGTTGCACTATCATTATCAACTCTGCATCTTTTGGCTTCAACATTATGAATATGTGTATCACTACTATCGAGATTCAATAAAAATAGACCACTCTTCAAGGGTGCATGACCATAAAAGATATTACTCATATAAATAGAACAACCATTATTCTCAGATTTAAACTAATAACCGTCTCGCATCAAACAAGATCCAGATATAATGTTCATGCTCAACGCTGACACCAAATAACAATTATTCAGGTCTAAAACTAATCCCGAAGGTCCATGCAGAGGTAGCGTGCCGACGGCGATCACATCGACTTTGGAACCATTTCCCACGCGCATCGTCACCTCGTCCTTAGCCAATCTTCGCTTAATCCGTAGTCCCTATTTCGAGTTGCAAATATTAGCAACAGAACCAGTATCAAATACCCAAGTGCTACTGCGAGCTCTGGTAAGGTACACATCAATAACATGTATATCACATATACCTTTGTTCACCTTGCCATCCTTCTTATCCGCCAAATACTTGGGGCAGTTCCGCTTCCAGTTCCCAGTCTGCTTGCAGTAGAAGCACTCAGTCTCAGGCTTAGGTCCAGACTTGGGTTTCTTCTCTTGAGCAACAACTTGTTTGCCATTCTTCTTGAAGTTCCCCTTCTTCTTCCATTTACCCTTTTTCTTGAAACTGGTGGTCTTGTTGACCATCAACACTTGATGCTCCTTTTTGATTTCTACCTCTGTAGCCTTTAGCATTGCAAAGAGCTCGGAAATTGTCTTGTTCATCCCTTGCATAATATAGTTCATCACGAAGCTCTTGTAGCTTGGTGGCAGTGATTGAAGAATTCTGTCAATGACACTATCATTTAGAAGATTAACTCCCAGTTGAATCAAGTGATTGTTATCACTACTGGAATCTGGCACTTTGCCATCTGCCATGGCAGATGGCAAAGGCATGGTCGGCGGATGGCAAAGGCTTTGCCATCTGCCAGCAGATGGCAAACAGGTCGTCCGAAACCCTGCCGGTAAAGGCTTCTTTGCCGTCTGCTGGCTGATGGCAAAGAGCCTGTGACTTTGCCATCTGCTGGCAGATGGCAAAGCCTCTTAACGGGGTTAGCCCCGTTAGAAGGCTAACGGCATACTTTGCCATCTGCCAGCAGATGGCAAAGGCTGCAGGCTCTTTGCCATCTGTCAGCAGATGGCAAAGGCTGCATGCTTTGCCGTCTGCCAGCAGATGGCAAAGAGGTTTGCCATCTGCTGTCAGATGGCAAAGAGCCCAAATAGGCCAGCCCAAAAGTTACATGTAGATGACACGTGGCCTCTTTGCCATCTGCCAGCTGATGGCAAAGCTCTTTGCCATCTGCCAGCAGATGGCAAAGTGACTATATTGCCCCATTTAATTTTGTTTTTTCTTATATCAATTCATTTTCATAGAAATCAAACACAAATAGATTTATATGACCAATATAGCATATTCAACACATATTACCAATAGTCATGAACACATATGTATCCAACACATGTTACCAATAGTAGCAAGTTTCATCCGTACATATACATAGTTTCATCAATATTACACAGTTTCATCCATAGGTAGCAAGTTTCACAAGGTCAAAACAAAAACTCGACCATAACGAGGACCATAACGTAGTCGTTGGCCCAACTCGGCTGCACCACACCGAGGCACTGTTGTTCCATCGAGCTCGACCATGTGCGGGGCTTCATCGTCGTCATGGAGGTCCCGGTGGTCGTCCTGGTCCCTGGAAAGTGCACCTTATTATTTCATTTCAGAGAAAGCGTGAAACACGAATGGCATGTATGTAGATCCCCAGGACAAGCAAACTTAGCTAGTAAATATGAACAAGGACTACTATAGCATAGGATGTAAGTACTGGTGACTACTAGACCTATATTAAAAGTAAACAGAACTAGCTCGGATAACAACTCTATAGCACTAATGTTGATGCATTCAAGTTACTACCATTCAAGTATGCATACATATCATAATGTTCCAAGTATGCATACATATCATACACATCAGTGACGTTAACTTGTTCATAAGATTCATAACACTAAGTGCCAAATCCATTGATTTGTATAAGAAGGTGCCATATCCATTAATTCACATGCAAAGGCAAAGAGTGCTGCTGAAATTAACAGTGCGTGCTTCATCAAATTTTCTTAATTAACAGTGCCAAGTTAATAAGTGCCTTGCTTGTGTAGATCCATTAATTCATGTTAATCAGGAAACAATGCACCCAAATCACAAAATCAAAACACGCAATGTTAAAATACATGGACAAAGTGCCAACAGATGATATGATTTTCTTGAACTGTGCAAGCAGCATCACAGATAACTCTTATGAACATATGAACCTGTGCCAAATACAATATATGAATAAAGTGCGAAGCAACATCATGGGCAAAAATTACAAAAAAACATGGTGGAATAGAGGGGATGGGGAGAAGCAAAGCCTCACTGGATGTTAAGGAGGAGCACGAGGAAGTGGTGCCGCAGGCCCCGCACTGACGGCGGGCGGGCGGGCGGCCTCCAGGCCAGGGGGTTGCCGGTGAGATCCAGGAGGATGGTCAGGTCGCCGTCGGGCGTCGGCCTGCTCCCTCCTCTTCTCTTGCCCTGCTCATTCCATCCTCGTCTGGGAGGCCGAGGACGTGTTGATCATGGTCATGGCGGTTGACGGTCCAGATCTGGAAAAAGGTAAGAGAGGTGAGGGAAATTGGAAGCTCAAACAAACAGTTTTTCCCCTTTAATTAAATTTTGTTGTCACTCCAAAAGTTCTTAGTTGGTACCCTCCTGTGATGCTAAATCAGCAACTAACCTTTTTTTCAGAGTAGCGAACCTATCTAATAAATATAAAACTGTAACAGGGAAGCTTTAACAACAGAGTAGCTGAGGCTTAGAATTTACTGAAGATGATCAACAACAGAATGTATTTGACAGAGCAAGTAGAAACTACAGAGTAATGCTTCAGTAACCACAAGTTTGTCTCTGTTTCCTTGCAAGAACAGTGCAAGTAGAAACTTCTTTTTTGCCTTCATTACCTCACAGATTCAAATACAAAGGTAGGCACCCTGACTCGATGTTAACCACAACATGCCTCCTCACA
>NC_041387.1:411635388-411637374 GCF_002162155.2 Triticum dicoccoides
CCAAATAGAGAGACCAAGCCTTTCTCCCTTACAAGACAGTGTCGTAAAATGACCAAGAACAAATACCGTCTGATTCCAAAATAAAGATGTGAGAGTCTACATCAATTAGAAATTCAAAGTGAACATTTTATCAAAGAAACTCAACTAGCAGAACTCATGTAAGCCCATATACTCGTGTTGTTTTTACTTGTCATGTAGAAACAGCATGAACATCACTACTTAAAGCATATCAGCAAACAATCACATTGCAATATGTGTGTAGAAAGTGCATGCAAACTACATAAATAGAGCTAACTATCATATAAGCTAGTGATATATTCCTACACAAACATCTCATATGAGATACTAACTAGGAGTAATTCTTTTATCCTGTCAAAACTGTAGCTGCTACACAATCAGCACTACACTTCCATATTTATCTCAAAATTAGAGATAATGATCTAGTTAATATCAAGTGCAGTTCTGTAAATCTCAACGAGACAAGTGCAGCCAGAAGTTTCAGTTTTAATACACACAAGGGGCCTTATTCTGCAGTTCAATAACTTGGTGAGATTCTTTTAAATTGCTGCCGATAACTACTAGGAGTAATAGTGAGGCTGCATTGTCAATATAACCATGCACACAAGGACCACCCCACCAGATGTATATGTCCAAGTTTGCATATAGAAGTAAAAAGAGGATGTTGAGAAGAAGGTCTGAGCGAGAGACTCTCTTTTCTCCTCAGTGAGCTCAGTTTTAAAAAAAGAGGTATGTGGTTCTCTTTTTTATGCAGAGAAAATATTGTAGTTTGCAAAAAACAGCAGTATTAAAATCACAGTTTTTAGAGACAATCAAACAACCCTTTGTAATAAAAACCACAGTATTATAAAAAGCTGCAGTATTCTAAGAATACTTAGATAATACTTTGTTATCAAACGGGGCCTCAGCTACCTAGCCATTAGCAGTGCAAGCACACGCCTGCTGGCCGGAGCTGATCAACATGCTCAGCTAGCTAACATACGGGCCATCCCATCAGGAGCCCGGAGGAAGAAACAACCAGCTCATATGTCCCTCTCACTCCTTCCCGCCGGCTGAGCCGAGCTGAGCCACCGTTCCATGCACTCGCAGCCCCACCCCATACTAAGGCCCCGTTTGATAGCACAGTATTTTCAAAGTATTCTAACAATACTGTAGTTTCGTTTAATACTAAAGTTTTAATTACAGTGAGGTGTTTGGTTACCCATAAAAATTGCAGTGTTAATACTATGTTATTCTCAAAACCTATGCCATCAAATGATCAAACTGGAGCTGATATTAATTTGGTTTAGTCAAGAAAAGAGACTTGAGTTTCCATAAGGAAAACACATGTTACTACTACGTACTTTGTAAGAAGTGGACCTTGAAAGTAGGTATCGTCAGAATCAGATAGGAACAAACTGTAATTTCAGACGCATTATTATACTTATTCGTGCACTCTTCTTTCCCTAGTCCCAAGCCTTACTGAATCTGAAATATTTCTAGAACCTGAATCTGAATTATCTCCCAGGTTTCTGAATCAAAATGATTCTGTCTTAGTTGGAAATCGATCTTTTTCTTGTTGTTGCGGTGGGGTTGGAAATCGATCTCGTGAGAGAGTAATAATAACAAGTGAAGCTCTGAAACGATGGAACTTTGTAGAGATACGATACGGAAGGGGAGAGGCGTTGGTACCGTACCGTATGTATAGAGGATGGGGTCAGTGGACGACGGATCTGGTGACGAAGCAGCCCGGTGGGAAGGGAATCCGGAGGAAAACGATGCCCTCCGCCAGCCTATGTATGCATCTGGACCGAGACGCGCCCGACCGATACCGATGCCGCGGGAAGGGGGCGACGCCGTGGCCTGGCTCGGTGGAGGGGCGGGCTGCGGTGGCGGGGAGGGCCGCGGGGCACGCCGCGGTGGCCGGGAGGGCCGCGGTGGCCGGGAGGGCCGCGGGGAGGGGGCGGCGCCGCGGCCTGGAACGGTGGA
>NC_041387.1:411637550-411656320 GCF_002162155.2 Triticum dicoccoides
ACAACGGTGGTGTGGGTGGGTGAGGTGGGGAGAGAGAGAGGGGTGGGGCCGGGCTGGGAGAGAGAGAGGGGTGGGGCCGGGCTGGGAGAGAGGGGAGGAGAAATTTTTTTTTTTAGAAGAAGAGAGGGGAGGAGATAGTCCGACCTCTTTGCCATCAGCCAACGGATGGCAAAGGCCCATATCTTTGCCATCAGCCAGCGGCTGGCAGATGCCAAAGAGGTGGGGCTACTGGGCCGTTACAGCGCCGTCATTCATTGGGCCCCACCCACTTCTTTGCCATCTGCCAACAGACGGAAAAGATTCTTTGCCATCTGCTGGCAGATGGCAAAGAGGTGGGTTGACAGGCCGTTACAGCACTGGATCCCTACCCACCTCTTTGCCATCTGCTGGCAGATGGCAAAGATTATTTGCCATCCACTAGCAGATGGCAAAGAATTGGCTGATGGCAACCATGTTCTTTGCCGTCTGTCAGTTCTTTGCCATCTGTTTTTTATAAGCAGATGGCAAAGACGTTCTTTGCCATCAGCTGGCAGATGGCAAAGAGCTGGCTGATGGCAAATTCCCAGTTTCCAGTAGTGTATACCCAGACATTTTGAGTATATGTTCACTGACAGAACTATTCTTCTTCATCTTGCAGCTATAGAACTTATTGGAGGCTTCATATCTCTCAATCCGGGCATTTGCTTGAAATATTAACTTCAACTACTGGACATCTCATATGCTCCATGACGTTTAAAACATCGTTTAAGTCCCAGTTCTAAGCCGTAAAGCATGGCACACTGAACTATCGAGTAGTCATCAGCTTTGCTCTGCCAGACATTCTTAACGTCGTCAGTTGCATCTATAGCAGGCCTGGCACCTAGCGGTGCTTCTAGAACGTAATTCTTGTATGCAGCAATGAGGATAATCCTCAAGTTACGGACTCAGTCCGTGTAATTGCTACCACCGTCCTTCAACTTTGCTTTCTCAAGGAATGCATTAAAATTCAACGGAACAACAACACGGGCCATCTATCTACAACAAACATAGACAAGCAAAATACTATCAGGTACGAAGTTCATGATAAATTCAAGTTCAATTAATCATATTACTTAAGAACTCCCACTTAGATAGACATCTCTCTAATCATCTAAGTGATCACGTGATCCAAATCAACTAAACCATAACCGATCATCACGTGAAATGGAGTAGTTTTCAATGGTGAACATCACTACGTTGATCATATCTACTATATGATTCACGCTCGACCTTTCGGTCTCAGTGTTCCGAGGCCATATCTGCATATGCTAGGCTTGTCAAGTTTAACCCGAGTATTCTGCGTGTGCAAAACTGGCTTGCACCCGTTGTAGATGAACGTAGAGCTTATCACACCCAATCATCACGTGGTGTCTCGGCACGACGAACTTTGGCAACGGTGCATACTCAGGGAGAACACTTTTACCTTGAAATTTAGTGAGAGATCATCTTATAATGCTACCGTCAATCAAAGCAAAATAATATGCATAAAGGATAAACATCGCATGCAATCAATATAAGTGATATGATGTGGCCATCATCATCTTGTGCTTGTGATCTCCATCTCTGAAGCACCGTCATGATCACCATCGTCACCGGTGCGACACCTTGATCTCCATCGTAGCATCGTTGTCGTCTCGCCAACTATTGCTTCTACGAATATCGCTGCCGCTTAGTGACAAAGTAAAGCAATTACATGGCGATTGCATTGCATACAATAAAGCGACAACCATATGGCTCCTGCCAGTTGCCGATAACTTTGTTACAAAACATGATCATCTCATACAATAAAATTTAGCATCATGTCTTGACCATATCAATATCACAACATGCCCTGCAAAAACAAGTTAGACATCCTCTACTTTGTTGTTGCAAGTTTTACGTGGCTGCTACAGGCTGAGCAAGAACCGTTCTTACCTACGCATCAAAACCACAACGATAGTTCGTGAAGTTAGTGATGTTTTAACCTTCTCAAGGACCGGGCGTAGCCACACTCGGTTCAACTAAAGTTGGAGAAACTAACACCCGCCAGCCACCTATGTGCAAAGCACGTCGGTAGAACCAGTCTCGCGTAAGCGTACGCGTAATGTCGGTCCGGGCCGCTTCATCCAACAATACCGTTGAACCAAAGTATGACATGCCGGTAAGCAGTATGACTTGTATCGCCCACAACTCACTTGTGTTCTACTCGTGCATATAACATCTATGCATAAAACCTGACTCTGATGCCACCGCTAGGGAACGTAGTAATTTCAAAAAAATTCCTACGCACACGAAAGATCATGGTGATGCATAGCAACGAGAGGGGAGAGTGTTCTCCACGTACCCTCATAGACCAAAAGCGTAAGCGTTAGCACAACACGGTTGATGTAGTCGTATGTCTTCACGTTCCGACCGATCAAGTATCGAACATACGGCACCTCCGAGTTCACCACACGTTCAGCTCGATGACGTCCCACGAACTCCGATCCAGCAGAGCTTTGCAGGAGAGTTCCATCAGCACGACGGCGTGATGATGGTGTTGATGATGCTACCGACGCATGGCTTCGCCTAAGCACCGCTACGATATTATCGAGGTGGAATATGGTTGAGGGGGGCACCGCACACGGCTAAGAGATCAATGAACAATTGTTGTATCTAGAGGTGCCCCCTGCCCTCGTATATAAAGGAGCAAGGGGGGAGGCGGCCGGCCTAGGAGGAGAAGGGGGGAAGGGAGAGAGAGAGAGGAAGGAAAGGGGGGCGCCGCCCCCTCCTTGTCCAATTCGGACTAGAGGGGGAGGGGTGCGCGGTCTGCCCTGGCCGCCTCTCCTCTTCTCCACTAGGGCCCATGAGGCCCATTAAACCCCCTGGGGGGTTCCGGTAACCCCCCGGTACTCCGGTATATGTCTGAAACCTTCTGAAACCATTCCGGTGTCCGAACATAGTCATCCAATATATCGATCTTTACGTCTCGGCCATTTCGAGACTCCTCGTCATGTCCGTCATCATATCCGGGACTCCGAACTACCTTCGGTACATCAAAACACAAAAACTCATAATACCGATCGTCACCAAACTTTAAGCGTGCAGACCCTACGGGTTCGAGAACTATGTAGACATGACCGAGACACGTTTCCGGTCAATAACCAATAGAGGAACCTGGATGATCATATTGGTTCCCACATATTCTACGAAGATCTTTATCGGTAAACCGCATAACAACATACGTCGTTCCCTTTGTCATCGGTATGTTACTTGCCCGAGATTCGATCGTTAGTATCTCAATACCTAGTTCAATATCGTTACCGGCAAGTCCCTTTACTTGTTTATGTAATGCATCATCCCGCAACTAACTCATTAGTCACATTGCTTGCAAGGCTTATAGTGATGTGCATTATCGAGAGGGCCCAGAGATACCTCTCCGACAATCAGAGTGACAAATCCTAATTTCGAAATACGTCAACTCAACAAGTACCTTCAGAGAAACCTGTAGAGCACCTTTATAATCACCCAGTTATGTTGTGATGTTTGGTAGCACACAAAGTGTTCCCCCGGTAAGCGGGAGTTACATAATCTCATAGTCATAGGAACATGTATAAGTCATGAAGAAAGCAATAACAACATACTAAACGATCAAGTGCTAAGCTAACGAAATGGGTCAAGTCAATCACATCATTCTTCTAATGATGTGATCCCATTGATCAAATGATAACTTATATATATGGTTAGGAAACTCAACCATCTTTGATCAATGAGCTAGTCTAGTAGAGGCATACTAGTGACACTATGTTTGTCTATGTATTCATACATGTATTATGTTTCCAGTTAATACAATTCTAGCATGAATAATAAACATTTATCATGATACGAGGAAATAATTAATAACTTTATTATTGCCTCTAGGGCATATTTCCTTCAAAAACCGCTCTGGAGCGGTAGTAAAAAAATACATCCGCTCATGTCTGCGGTAGTACCGCTGCAGCCTTTTCAGAACACCAAAACTGCCACAACTTCTGCAAACGGACTCCGAATTCAATGAAAGCAAGTTTGTTGGAAAGCTAGTGACAAGGGCTAACACAATATTGATAGAAATAAAAATAGGAAGGAAATTAGAAAAGGCCCAAGAGAAAATGGTGAGAACCCTTCCTTGAAAAAGACCGGTAAAACCTCCAACATAGAAAACGCGATAGAAGAAGCATATGAAATACGTTTTTGATGTATTAGAGCTTGTCAGGAAGATAACCATAAGCTCTAAAACCTCAAAATAAAATACAAATAAGAATCAAGAAAGATGATGCAAGGATGCAATGGTTTGAGGTCTCGACAAACGATACGATCACGCTACTCACTTGAGAGCCCCCCTTGATAGTACGGCTATCGATCCTATAACCTGGAATCCAAACTATCACCATGAGACCGGTAAAATATAAAACATATCAAGGGCAAACCTTTGCCTTGCACGAAGTCCACTTGAGCTAGATGATGACGATCTTGACTCCCTCAAGTTGGACCACCTTTCTTGATTGCGTTGGGTCGATGAAGACTAGATGATTGCTCCCCCATACTCCACTATGGGTGAGCCACTCTTCGACACATCTTCACAAGTCCATTGAGACCACAATGGACGGCAAGCATCAAGCACATAGATCTCTTCGTGATGCTCCACTTGAACTTGCGCACGGCAATCTTGATGACGATCACCACTTGATGTCATCCTCTCCATTGGTTGAGTGATATCTTCCTCTTGACGCAAGCCCGTGAACACGTACCTAACCTGACATAGAACTCTCACATAGTCCATGGGTTAGTACACAAAGCACAATGGACAATGCTTACCATACCATGGGATCACTTGATCCCTCTCGGTACATCTTCCACACTTTGTGAGTTGATCAACTTGATGTTGGGGAACGTTGCAGAAAATTAAAATTTTTCCTACGGTTTCACCAAGATCCATCTATGAGTTCATCTAAGCAACGAGTTAAGGGAGAGAGTTTGCATCTAGATACCACTTGTAGATCACGAGCGGAAGCTTGCCAAGGAGATGGTGATGATGGAGTCGTACTCGAACTTTTAGAAACTTTTAGAAACGACAGCTTAGGTTTCTTCCCAAACCATAATTCATATGGTGTCGTCTCAACGGATTTAGACGGTGCCCTATTTAAAGTGAATGTAGCTGTCTCTAGAGCGTATCCCCAAAATGATAGCGGTAAATCGGTAAGAGACATCATAGACCGCACCATATCCAATAGAGTGCGATTACGACATTCGGACACACCGTTTCGCTGAGGTGTTCCAGGCGGCGTGAGTTGTGAAACGATTCCACATTTCCTTAAGTGCGTGCCAAATTCGTGACTTAAATATTCTCCTCCACGATCTGATCGTAGGAACTTTATCTTTCGGTCACGTTGATTCTCCACCTCATTCTGAAATTCCTTGAATTTTTCAAAGGTCTCAGACTTGTGTTTCATTAAGTAGACATACCCATATCTACTTAAGTCGTCAGTGAGAGTGAGAACATAATGATATCCTCCGTGAGCCTCAACGCTCATTGGACCGCACACATCGGTATGTATGATTTCCAACAAGTTGGTTGCTCGCTCCATTGTACCGGAGAACGGAGTCTTGGTCATTTTGCCCATGAGGCATGGTTCGCATGTGTCAAATGATTCATAATCAAGAGACTCCAAAAGTCCATCAGCATGGAGCTTCTTCATGCGCTTGACACCAATGTGACCAAGGCGGCAGTGCCACAAGTATGTGGGACTATCGTTATCAACTTTACATCTTTTGGCATCTACACTATGAACATGTGTAATATTACGCTTGAGATTCATTAAGAATAAACCATTGACCATCGGAGCATGACCATAAAACATATCTCTCATATAAATCGAACAACCATTATTCTCAGACTTAAATGAGTAGCCATCTCGTATTAAACGAGATCCAGATACAATGTTCATGCTCAAACTTGGCACTAAATAACAATTATTAAGGTTCAAAACTAATCCCGTAGGTAAATGTAGAGGCAGCGTGCCGACGGCGATCACATCGACTCTGGAACCATTCCCGACGCGCATCGTCACCTCGTCCTTTGCCAGTCTCCGTTTATTCTGCAGCTCCTGCTGTGAGTTACAAATATGAGCAACGGCACCGGTATCAAATACCCAGGAGTTACGAGTACTGGTAAGGTACACATCAATTACATGTATATCAAATATACCTTTGGTGTTGCCGGCCTTCTTATCCGCTAAGTATTTGGGGCAGTTCCGCTTCCAGTGACCCTTCCCCTTGCAATAAAAGCACTCAGTCTCAGGCTTGGGTCCATTCTTTGACTTCTTCCCGGCGACTGGCTTACCGGGCGCGGCAACCTCCTTGCCGTCCTTCTTGAAGTTCTTCTTACCCTTGCCCTTCTTGAACTTAGTGGTCTTATTGACCATCAACACTTGATGTTCTTTCTTGATTTCAACCTCTGCTGACTTCAGCATAGAAAATACTTCAGGAATGGTCTTTACCATCCCCTGCATATTGTAGTACATCACAAAGCTCTTGTAGCTTGGTGGGAGCGACTGGAGGATTCTGTCAATGACCGCCTCATCTGGGAGGTTAATATTCAGCTGGGTCATACGGTTGTGCAACCCAGACATCTTCAGGATGTGTTCACTGACAGAACTATTTTTCTCCATCTTACAACTGTAGAACTTGTCGGAGACATCATATCTCTCGACCCGGGCATGAGCTTGGAAAACTAGTTTCAGCTCTTCGAACATCTCATATGCTCCGTGATGCTCAAAACGCTTTTGGAGCCCCGGTTCTAAGCTGTAAAGCATGCCGCACTGAACGAGGGAGTAATCATCAGCACGAGACTGCCAAGCATTCATAATGTCTTGGTTCTCTGGGACGGGAGCGTCACCTAGCGGTCCTTCTAGGACATATTGTTTCCTGGCAGCTATGAGGATGATCCTCAGATTCCGAACCCAGTCCGTATAGTTGCTGCCATCATCTTTCAGCTTGGTTTTCTCTAGGAACGCGTTGAAGTTCATGTTGACATGAGCGTTGGCCATTTGATCTACAAGACATATTTGCAAAGGTTTTAGACTAAGTTCATGATAATTAAGTTCTAATCAAATTATGAACTCCCACTTAGATTAGACATCCCTCTAGTCATCTAAGTGTTACACGATCCGAGTCGACTAGCCCATGTCCGATCATCACGTGAGACGGACTAGTCATCATCGGTGAACATTCTCATGTTGATCGTATCTTTCATACGACTCGTGTTCGACCTTTCGGTCTCCGTGTTCCGAGGCCATGTCTGCACATGCTAGGCTCGTCAAGTTAACCCTAAGTGTTTTCGCTGTGTAAAACTGTCTTACACCCGTTGTATGTGAACGTAAGAATCCATCACACCCGATCATCACGTGGTGCTTAGAAGCGACAAACTGTAGCAACGGTGCACAGTTAGGGGAGAACACTTCTTGAAATTTTGTAAGGGATCACCTTATTTACTACCGTCGTCCTAAGTAAACAAGATGCATAAAACATAATAAACATCACATGCAATTATATAGTTGTGACATGATATGGCCAATATCATATAGCTCCATTGATCTCCATCTTCGGGGCTCCATGATCATCTTGTCACCGGCTTGACACCATGATCTCCATCATCATGATCTCCATCATCGTGTCTTCATGAAGTTGTCACGCCAACGACTACTTCTACTTCTATGACTAACGCGTTTAGCAATGAAGTAAAGTAAGTTACATGGCGTTCTTCAATGACACGCAGGTCATACAAAAATAAAGACAACTCCTATGGCTCCTGCCGGTTGTCATACTCATTGACATGCAAGTCGTGAATCCTATTACAAAGAACATGATCTCATACATCACAATTCATCATTCATCACAACTTCTGGCCATATCACATCACTTGATCAATCGCTGCAAAAACAAGTTAGACGTCCTCTAATTGTTGTTGCATCTTTTACGTGGCTGCAATTGGGTTCTAGCAAGAACGTTTTCTTACCTACGAATAACCACAACGTGATTTTGTCAACTTCTATTTACCCTTCATAAGGGCCCTTTTCATCGAATCCGCTCCAACTAAAGTGGGAGAGACAGACACCCGCCAGCCACCTTATGCAACTAGTGCATGTTAGTCGGTGGAACCGGTCTCACGTAAGCGTACGTGTAAGGTTGGTCCGGGCCGCTTCATCCCACAATACCGCCGAAGCAAGAAAAGACTAGTAGAGGCAAGTAAGATGACAAGATCCACGCCCACAACAAAATTGTGTTCTACTCGTGCAGAGAGAACTACGCATAGACCTAGCTCATGATGCCACTGTTGGGGAATGTTGCAGAAAATTAAAATTTTTCCTACGGTTTCACCAAGATCCATCTATGAGTTCATCTAAGCAACGAGTTAAGGGAGAGAGTTTGCATCTACATACCACTTGTAGATCACGAGCGGAAGCTTGCCAAGGAGATGGTGATGATGGAGTCGTACTCGAACGTGATTCGGATCACCGATGTCCTAGTGCTGAACGGACAGCACCTCCGCGTTCAACACACGTACGGGACGGGAGACGTCTCCTCCGTCTTGATCCAGCAAGGAGGAAGGAGAGGTTGAGGAAGGCAGCTCCAACGGCAACACGACGTCGTGGTGCAGTTGACGCGGCAGTATTCCGACAGGGCTTCGCCAAGCACGTACGGAGGAGGAGATGTGTTGGGGAGGGGAGGGGCTGCGCCTTGAGTTATGGTGTATTGCAGCCCTCCCCTCACCCCTCTATATATAGGGGAAAGGGCAAGGGGGGCCGACCCTCTAGGGAAAACCCTAGGGGGGGGCGGCGGCCAAGGGGTGGGGGGCTTGCCCCCCAAGCAAAGGGGGTGCGCCCCCTTTAGGGTTTCCCCCCCACCCCTAGGCGCATGGGCCCAAGGAGGAGGGCGCGCCAAGCCCACTAGGGGCTGGCTGCTATCCCCACGCAGCCCAAGTGGCCCCCCGGGAGGGGTGTCCCCTCCCGGTGGACCCCCGGAACCCTTCCGGTGGTCCCGGTACAATACCGGTATAACCCCAAAACTTTCCGGTGCCCGTTTAACAACTTCCCATATATAAAACTTTACCTCCGGACCATTCCGGAACTCCTCGTGACGTCCGGGATCTCATCCGGGACTCCGAACAACATTCGGTAGTCACATACTAGTCTTCCTAATAACCCTAGCGTCATCGAACCTTAATTGTGTAGACCCTACGGGCTCGGGAGACATGCAGACATGACCGAGACCACTCTCGGGCAATAACCAACAGCGGGGTCTGGATACCCATGTTGGCTCCCACACGCTCCTCGATGATTTCATCGGTTGAACCACGATGTCGAGGATTCGATCAAACCCTGTATACAATTCCCTTTGTCAATCGGTACGTTACTTGCCCGAGACTCGATCGTCGGTATCCCAATACCTTGTTCAGTCTCGTTACCGGCAAGTCACTTTACTCGTACCGTAATGCATGATCCCGTGGCCAACACATTGGTCACCTTGAGCTCATTATGATGATGCATTACCGAGTGGGCCCAGAGATACCTCTCCGTCATACGGAGTGACAAATCCCAGTCTCGATCCGCATAAAACAATAGATACTTTCGGAGATACCTGTAGTGCACCTTTATATTCACCCAGTTACGTTGTGACGTTTGATACACCCAAAGCACCCCTACGGTATCCAGGAGTTACACGCTCTCATGGTCGAAGGAATAGATACTTGACATTGGCAAAGCTCTAGCAAACGAACTACACGATCTTTGTGCTATGCTTAGGATTGGGTCTTGTCCATCACATCATTCTCCTAATGACATGATCCCGTTATCAACGACATCCAATGTCCATAGCCAGGAAACCATGACTATCTGTTGATCACAACGAGCAAGTCAACTAGAGGCTCACTAGGGACATATTGTGGTCTTTGTATTCACACGTGTATTACGATTTCCGGATAATACAGTTATAGCATGAATAAAAGACAATTATCATGAACATAGAAATATAATAATACTTTTATTATTGCCTCTAGGGCATATTTCCAACAGTCTCCCACTTGCACTAGAGTCACCAATCTAGTTACATTGTGATGAATCGAACACCCATAGAGTTCTGGTGTTGATCATGTTTTGCTCGCGAGAGAGGTTTAGTCAATGGATCAGCGACATTCAGATCCGTATGTACTTTGCAAATTTCTATGTCTCCATCTTGAACATTTTCACGGATGGAGTTGAAACGACGCTTGATGTGCCTGGTCTTCTTGTGAAACCTGGGCTCCTTGGCAAGGGCAATAGCTCCAGTGTTGTCACAGAAGAGTTTGATTGGCCCCGACGCATTGGGTATGACTCCTAGGTCGGTGATGAACTCCTTCACCCAAATAGCTTCATGCGCTGCCTCCGAGGCTGCCATGTACTCCACTTCACATGTAGATCCCGCCACGACGCTCTGCTTGCAGCTGCACCAGCTTACTACTCCACCATTCAACATATACACGTATCCGGTTTGTGACTTAGAGTCATCCAGATCTGTGTCGAAGCTAGCGTCGACGTAACCCTTTACGACGAGCTCTTCGTCACCTCCATAAATGAGAAACATGTCCTTTGTCCTTTTCAGGTACTTCAGGATATTCTTGACCGCTGTCCAGTGTTCCTTGCCGGGATTACTCTGGTATCTTGCTACCAAACTTACGGCAAGGTTTACATCAGGTCTGGTACACAGCATGGCATACATAATAGATTCTATGGCTGAAGCATAGGGGATGACACTCATCTCTTCTTTATCTTTTGCCGTGGTCGGTGACTGAGCTGAGCTCAATCTCACACCTTGTAACATAGGCAAGAACCCTTTCTTGGACTCATCCATTTTGAACTTTTTCAAAATCTTATCAAGGTATGTGCTTTGTGAAAGACCTATGAGGCGTCTCGATCTATCTCTATAGATTTTGATGCCTAATATATAAGCAGCTTCTCCAAGGTCCTTCATTGAAAAACATTTGTTCAAGTAGGCCTTAATGCTGTCCAGAAATTCTATATTATTTCCCATCAAGAGTATGTCATCCACATATAATATGAGAAATGCTACAGAGCTCCCACTCACTTTCTTGTAAACGCAGGCTTCTCCATAAGTCTGCATAAACCCAAACGCTTTGATCATCTCATCAAAGCGAATATTCCAACTCCGAGATGCTTGCACCAGCCCATATATGGATCGCTGGAGCTTGCATACTTTGTTAGCGTTCTTAGGATCGACAAAACCTTCTGGCTGCATCATATACAGCTCTTCCTTAAGATGCCCATTAAGGAATGCCGTTTTGACGTCCATCTGCCATATCTCATAATCATAGTATGCGGCAATTGCTAACATGATTCGGACGGACTTAAGCTTCGCTACGGGAGAGAATGTCTCGTCGTAGTCAATCCCTTGAACTTGTCGATAACCCTCAGCGACAAGTCGAGCTTTATAGATGGTTACATTTCCATCCGCGTCCGTCTTCTTCTTAAAGATCCATTTGTTTTCTATCGCTCGCCGATCATCGGGCAAGTCAGTCAAAGTCCATACTTTGTTTTCATACATGGATTCTATCTCGGATTTCATGGCTTCTAGCCATTTGTTGGAATCTGGGCCCGCCATCGCTTCTTCATAGTTTGAAGGTTCACCGTTCTCTAACAACATGATTTCCAGGACAGGGTTGCCGTACCACTCTGGTGCGGAACGTGTCCTTGTGGACCTACGAAGTTCAGTAGCAACTTGATCCGAAGTACCTTGATCATCATCATTGGTTTCCTCTTCAGTTGGTGTGGGCATCACAGGAACATTTTCCTGAGCTGCACCACTTTCCCGTTCGAGAGGTAGTACTTCATCGAGTTCTACTTTCCTCCCACTTACTTCTTTCGAGAGAAACTCTTTTTCCAGAAAGCATCCGTTCTTGGCAACAAAGATCTTGCCCTCGGATCTTAAGTAGAAGGTATACCCTACAGTTTCCTTAGGGTATCCTATGAAGACGCATTTTTCCGACTTGGGTTCGAGCTTTTCAGGTTGAAGTTTCTTGACATAAGCATCACATCCCCAAACTTTTAGAAACGACAGCTTAGGTTTCTTCCCAAACCATAATTCATATGGTGTCGTCTCAACGGATTTAGACGGTGCCCTATTTAAAGTGAATGTAGCTGTCTCTAGAGCGTATCCCCAAAATGATAGCGGTAAATCGGTAAGAGACATCATAGACCGCACCATATCCAATAGAGTGCGATTACGACATTCGGACACACCGTTTCGCTGAGGTGTTCCAGGCGGCGTGAGTTGTGAAACGATTCCACATTTCCTTAAGTGCGTGCCAAATTCGTGACTTAAATATTCTCCTCCACGATCTGATCGTAGGAACTTTATCTTTCGGTCACGTTGATTCTCCACCTCATTCTGAAATTCCTTGAATTTTTCAAAGGTCTCAGACTTGTGTTTCATTAAGTAGACATACCCATATCTACTTAAGTCGTCAGTGAGAGTGAGAACATAACGATATCCTCCGTGAGCCTCAACGCTCATTGGACCGCACACATCGGTATGTATGATTTCCAACAAGTTGGTTGCTCGCTCCATTGTACCGGAGAACGGAGTCTTGGTCATTTTGCCCATGAGGCATGGTTCGCATGTGTCAAATGATTCATAATCAAGAGACTCCAAAAGTCCATCAGCATGGAGCTTCTTCATGCGCTTGACACCAATGTGACCAAGGCGGCAGTGCCACAAGTATGTGGGACTATCGTTATCAACTTTACATCTTTTGGCATCTACACTATGAACATGTGTAATATTACGCTCGAGATTCATTAAGAATAAACCATTGACCATCGGAGCATGACCATAAAACATATCTCTCATATAAATCGAACAACCATTATTCTCAGACTTAAATGAGTAGCCATCTCGTATTAAACGAGATCCAGATACAATGTTCATGCTCAAACTTGGCACTAAATAACAATTATTAAGGTTCAAAACTAATCCCGTAGGTAAATGTAGAGGCAGCGTGCCGACGGCAATCACATCGACTCTGGAACCATTCCCGACGCGCATCGTCACCTCGTCCTTTGCCAGTCTCCGTTTATTCCGCAGCTCCTGCTGTGAGTTACAAATATGAGCAACGGCACCGGTATCAAATACCCAGGAGTTACGAGTACTGGTAAGGTACACATCAATTACATGTATATCAAATATACCTTTGGTGTTGCCGGCCTTCTTATCCGCTAAGTATTTGGGGCAGTTCCGCTTCCAGTGACCCTTCCCCTTGCAATAAAAGCACTCAGTCTCAGGCTTGGGTCCATTCTTTGACTTCTTCCCGGCGACTGGCTTACCGGGCGCGGCAACCTCCTTGCCGTCCTTCTTGAAGTTCTTCTTACCCTTGCCCTTCTTGAACTTAGTGGTCTTATTGACCATCAACACTTGATGTTCTTTCTTGATTTCAACCTCTGCTGACTTCAGCATAGAAAATACTTCAGGAATGGTCTTTACCATCCCCTGCATATTGTAGTACATCACAAAGCTCTTGTAGCTTGGTGGGAGCGACTGGAGGATTCTGTCAATGACCGCCTCATCTGGGAGGTTAATATTCAGCTGGGTCATACGGTTGTGCAACCCAGACATCTTCAGGATGTGTTCACTGACAGAACTATTTTTCTCCATCTTACAACTGTAGAACTTGTCGGAGACATCATATCTCTCGACCCGGGCATGAGCTTGGAAAACTAGTTTCAGCTCTTCGAACATCTCATATGCTCCGTGATGCTCAAAACGCTTTTGGAGCCCCGGTTCTAAGCTGTAAAGCATGCCGCACTGAACGAGGGAGTAATCATCAGCACGAGACTGCCAAGCATTCATAATGTCTTGGTTCTCTGGGACGGGAGCGTCACCTAGCGGTCCTTCTAGGACATATTGTTTCCTGGCAGCTATGAGGATGATCCTCAGATTCCGAACCCAGTCCGTATAGTTGCTGCCATCATCTTTCAGCTTGGTTTTCTCTAGGAACGCGTTGAAGTTCATGTTGACATGAGCGTTGGCCATTTGATCTACAAGACATATTTGCAAAGGTTTTAGACTAAGTTCATGATAATTAAGTTCTAATCAAATTATGAACTCCCACTTAGATTAGACATCCCTCTAGTCATCTAAGTGTTACACGATCCGAGTCGACTAGCCCATGTCCGATCATCACGTGAGACGGACTAGTCATCATCGGTGAACATTCTCATGTTGATCGTATCTTTCATACGACTCGTGTTCGACCTTTCGGTCTCCGTGTTCCGAGGCCATGTCTGCACATGCTAGGCTCGTCAAGTTAACCCTAAGTGTTTTCGCTGTGTAAAACTGTCTTACACCCGTTGTATGTGAACGTAAGAATCCATCACACCCGATCATCACGTGGTGCTTAGAAGCGACAAACTGTAGCAACGGTGCACAGTTAGGGGAGAACACTTCTTGAAATTTTGTAAGGGATCACCTTATTTACTACCGTCGTCCTAAGTAAACAAGATGCATAAAACATAATAAACATCACATGCAATTATATAGTTGTGACATGATATGGCCAATATCATATAGCTCCATTGATCTCCATCTTCGGGGCTCCATGATCATCTTGTCACCGGCTTGACACCATGATCTCCATCATCATGATCTCCATCATCGTGTCTTCATGAAGTTGTCACGCCAACGACTACTTCTACTTCTATGACTAACGCGTTTAGCAATGAAGTAAAGTAAGTTACATGGCGTTCTTCAATGACACGCAGGTCATACAAAAATAAAGACAACTCCTATGGCTCCTGCCGGTTGTCATACTCATCGACATGCAAGTCGTGAATCCAATTACAAAGAACATGATCTCATACATCACAATTCATCATTCATCACAACTTCTGGCCATATCACATCACTTGATCAATCGCTGCAAAAACAAGTTAGACGTCCTCTAATTGTTGTTGCATCTTTTATGTGGCTGCAATTGGGTTCTAGCAAGAACGTTTTCTTACCTACGAATAACCACAACGTGATTTTGTCAACTTCTATTTACCCTTCATAAGGGCCCTTTTCATCGAATCCGCTCCAACTAAAGTGGGAGAGACAGACACCCGCCAGCCACCTTATGCAACTAGTGCATGTTAGTCGGTGGAACCGGTCTCACGTAAGCGTACGTGTAAGGTTGGTCCGGGCCGCTTCATCCCACAATACCGCCGAAGCAAGAAAAGACTAGTAGAGGCAAGTAAGATGACAAGATCCACGCCCACAACAAAATTGTGTTCTACTCGTGCAGAGAGAACTACGCATAGACCTAGCTCATGATGCCACTGTTGGGGAATGTTGCAGAAAATTAAATTTTTTCCTACGGTTTCACCAAGATCCATCTATGAGTTCATCTAAGCAACGAGTAAAGGGAGAGAGTTTGCATCTACATACCACTTGTAGATCACGAGCGGAAGCTTGCCAAGGAGATGGTGATGATGGAGTCGTACTCGAACGTGATTCGGATCACCGATGTCCTAGTGCTGAACGGACAGCACCTCCGCGTTCAACACACGTACGGGACGGGAGACGTCTCCTCCGTCTTGATCCAGCAAGGAGGAAGGAGAGGTTGAGGAAGGCAGCTCCAACGGCAACACGACGTCGTGGTGCAGTTGACGCGGCAGTATTCCGACAGGGCTTCGCCAAGCACGTACGGAGGAGGAGATGTGTTGGGGAGGGGAGGGGCTGCGCCTTGAGTTATGGTGTATTGCAGCCCTCCCCTCACCCCTCTATATATAGGGGAAAGGGCAAGGGGGGCCGACCCTCTAGGGAAAACCCTAGGGGGGGGCGGCGGCCAAGGGGTGGGGGGCTTGCCCCCCAAGCAAAGGGGGTGCGCCCCCTTTAGGGTTTCCCCCCCACCCCTAGGCGCATGGGCCCAAGGAGGGGGGCGCGCCAAGCCCACTAGGGGCTGGCTGCTATCCCCACGCAGCCCAAGTGGCCCCCCGGGAGGGGTGGCCCCTCCCGGTGGACCCCTGGAACCCTTCCGGTGGTCCCGGTACAATACCGGTATAACCCCGAAACTTTCCGGTGCCCGTTTAACAACTTCCCATATATAAAACTTTGCCTCCGGACCATTCCGGAACTCCTCATGACGTCCGGGATCTCATCCGGGACTCCGAAAAACATTCGGTAGTCACATACTAGTCTTCCTAATAACCCTAGCGTCACCGAACCTTAAGTGTGTAGACCCTACGGGCTCGGGAGACATGCAGACATGACCGAGACCACTCTCGGGCAATAACCAACAGCGGGGTCTGGATACCCATGTTGGCTCCCACACGCTCCTCGATGATTTCATCGGTTGAACCACGATGTCGAGGATTCGATCAAACCCTGTATACAATTCCCTTTGTCAATCGGTACGTTACTTGCCCGAGACTCAATCGTCGGTATCCCAATATCTTGTTCAGTCTCGTTACCGGCAAGTCACTTTACTCGTACCGTAATGCATGATCCCGTGGCCAACACATTGGTCACCTTGAGCTCATTATGATGATGCATTACCGAGTGGGCCCAGAGATACCTCTCCGTCATACGGAGTGACAAATCCCAGTCTCGATCTGCATAAAACAATAGATACTTTCGGAGATACCTGTAGTGCACCTTTATAGTCACCCAGTTACGTTGTGACGTTTGATACACCCAAAGCACCCCTACGGTATCCAGGAGTTACACGCTCTCATGGTCGAAGGAAGAGATACTTGACATTGGCAAAGCTCTAGCAAACGAACTACACGATCTTTGTGCTATGCTTAGGATTAGGTCTTGTCCATCACATCATTCTCCTAATGACGTGATCCCATTATCAACGACATCCAATGTCCATAGCCAGGAAACCATGACTATCTGTTGATCACAACGAGCAAGTCAACTAGAGGCTCACTAGGGACATATTGTGGTCTTTGTATTCACACGTGTATTACGATTTCCGGATAATACAGTTATAGCATGAATAAAAGACAATTATCATGAACATAGAAATATAATAATACTTTTATTATTTCCTCTAGGGCATATTTCCAACACTTGAGTCGCTCTTGACTTAGTCTTGATCAACCTTGAATCTTTCCAACTCTCTTCATTTGGATGATGTCTTGAAGGTAAACATGAATGATTACACAATCTTCTTCTTCAAGACATGCTTGCAATAATCTCAACACTCACATATCCAATCTTTGGATAATTCCTTAATAGCACCTTGGTCAACTCATAAACTCCTTGAAACCAACACATGGACTTCAAGAAGAGCCTAGGGACAAATCCTTCAAATATAACTCAATGCAACCATTAGTCCATAGAGAGTGTCATCAATTACCAAAACCACACATGGGGGCACCGCATGTCCTTTCATAGTTGCTATTTTTTGCTTGTTTTTTACTTCGCAGAATATCAAAACCAAACGGAGTCCAAACGCAGTGAAACTTTTTGGAGATTTTTTTGGACCGGAAGACACCTTGGGAGCCAAGGAAGCACCCGAGGGAGGCCCGCGGGGCCCATAAGACACCAGGGCACACCAGAGGTGAAGGAAATATGCCCTAGAGGTAATAATAAAGTTGTTATTTTATATTTCCTTATATCATGATAAATGTTTATTATTCATGCTAGAATTGTATTAACCGGAAACTTAATACATGTGTGGATACATAGATAAAACACTGTGTCCCTAGTAAGCCTCTACTAGACTAGCTCGTTAATCAAAGATGGTTAAGTTTCCTAACCATAGACATGTGTTGTCATTTGATGAATGGGATCACATCATTAGGAGAATGATGTGATGGACATGACCCATCTGTTAGCTTAGCATTATGATTGTTCAGTTCTATTGCTATTGCTTTCTTCATGTCAAATACATATTCCTTCGACTATGAGATTATGCAACTCCCGGATACCGGAGGGATGCCTTGTGTGCTATCAAACGTCACAACGTAACTGGGTGATTATAAAGATGCTCTAGAGGTATCTCCGAAGGTGTTTGTTGGGTTGGCATAGATCGAGATTAGAGTTTGTCACTCTGAGTATCGGAGAGGTATCTCTGGGCTCTCTCGGTAATACACATCATAATAAGCCTTGCAAGCAAAGTGAGTAATGAGTTAGTTGCAGGATGATGTATTACAGAATGATTAAAGAGACTTGCCGGTAACGAGATTGAACTAGGCATGAAGATACCGACGATCAAATCTCGGGCAAGTAACATACCGATGGACAAAGGGGAAAACGTATGTTATCATAACGGTTCGACCGATAAAGATCTTCGTAGAATATGTGGGAGCCAATATGAGCATCCATGTTCCGCTATTGGTTATTGACCGGAGAGGTGTCTCGGTCAGTTCTACATAGTTCTCGAACCCGTAGGGTCTGCACGCTTAACATTCGATGACGATATTGTATTATATGAGTTATGTGATTTGGTGACTGAATGTTGTTCGGAGTCCCGGATGAGATCATGGACATGAAGAGGAGTCTCAAAATGGTCAAGAGGTAAAGGTTGATATATAGGACGATGGTATTCGGACACTGGAAGTGTTTCGGGAAGCACCGGGTACTTATCGGGTCACCAGAAGGGGTTCCGGGCACCCCCAGCAAAAGGTATGTGCCTTATGGGCCAAGAGGGGAAACGCACCAGACACAAAGGGCCTGGTGCCCCCCCTATGGGATGGCCAAATTTGAGAAGGAAAGGG